>NC_134865.1:57888290-58090790 GCF_049852395.1 Peromyscus maniculatus bairdii
TTTATTTTTATTTCATGTGCATTGGTGTTTTGTTTGCATGTATATTTGTGTGAGGGTCTAGGAAAACCCCTGGAGTGACAGACAGTCTTGAGCTGCCTTGTGGGTGCTGGGAATTGAACCCAGGTCCTCTGGAAGAGTAGCCAGAGCTCTTAACCACTAACCCATCTCTCCATCCTGAGACTATGTTTCTTTTTTGGGGGGGCTGGGAGAGGGTTCAAGACAGGGTTTCTCTGTGTAGCTTTGGAGCCTATCCTGGAACTCGCTCTGTAGACCAGGCTGGCCTTGAACTCACAAAGATCCGTCTGCCTCTGCCTCCTGAGTGCTGAGATTAAAGGTGTGCACACCACCGCTTAGATTGACTATGTTTCTTTATATAGGAAAGTCTGTGAGTCTGAATTTACAGAGATCTTGAATTTAGCCATTACTACAGATGTAACACGGGACTACCAACTCGACACATCACAGGTGCTTCACAACTATTTGCTGGCTGGATTTGAAGTAAACTCCTGCCTGAAAACCATGGATTTCCTGGTGATATTTCATTATGGAAATGATATCCATTTGGTGGAACTTTTTCTTCTCAATAGGCCTTGCTCAATTCTGGTGAGGCTTCAGGAAGGTCATGAAGGTTTTACTACGTCTTTGTTACAGTTTGGATCTGGAATGGTCAGAGTCACGTGTTGGAGGCTTGCTCCCTAGCCGAAGCTGTTATTGGAAAGTAGTGGAAATGCCCAGAGGTGTGGAGGGTAACTTTGAAGGGTCTATCTTGTCCCAGCTCCTGGTTGGCTGGCTCTCAGCTTCTGGATGCTGTGAGGTGGGGCGCTTTGCTCTGTGATACCACTCACCCATGCCGTTCCACCTCAGCCTAGGCCAGCCTGTGCTACGCGGAGTCGAGTGACGTGGACTTGGAGACTGTGACCCCAAACGGACCTTTCCTTCTGTAAGGGTCATCTCCACTATTTTGTAACAGTGACTGAAGGTGGCCCCCACACTTTCCTAGAAACGGCAACCGTAACTAAGATCATGCATAGTGACTGTGTACCAGTGTTAGAGGGTTGTTCTTAGGACCCGCAGCGAGCACTGGGTTCTGGGCTGGGCAGCGACTGGGTCAGGGAATGTCTGCATCATGGTGCCAGGTGTTTATGGTTTTATCTGGCCTGCCCTTCAGTGTGAAGGGGAAAGGGAAGGAGCTGGCACTTCATCTGCTTCCTCGCTCCTGGGTAGGTGTATGATCCCCCGTCAGGTGGTTTTTAAAACTCGGTGCTAGCCTCAGTGAGATGGCGCGGAGGCCAGCTGTATAAACCTGGCAGCCTGACTTTAATCCCTGGAACACTTGTGAAAACGGAAGGAGAGAGCCAGCTCTACAGAGTTGTCCTCTGACCTCTACACACGCACACACACTATGTGTAACACACTCACACATATGTGCTAATGATAAAAATGTATTAGGAAGAATTTCTACTCGGAGCTGAAGGAGGAGGAACTTCAGTTGTTAGAACAGCACAGAATCGGAACATGGCAACTCAGGACAGCTGTCAGTCATCTTCCCTGTTATGTGGAGAAAATCAGCAGCAGGAGAGAGCCTGGGCCCCGCAAAGACAGAGAAAGAGAGAGACCTGGCACTCATGCTGGGTGCCGGGTCCAATTACACTTGAGGCCACCGCAACCATCTGAACTTCCAGTTGTGACAGCCGACAAGGTCCCCCACGTCTCTTTTTCCCCTGTGGCTGATCTAAATTTCTGCCGGTTGCTATGGAGTTTTGACTACTTCTATTGCTGGAGAAAAGCATACCATTTCCTTTCCCCTCCTAATGGGAACTAGCACCAGCCAGACAGCCTGCTAGGTGCCTCTGCTTGGACAGAGTGCTGCCCACTCAAAACCCAGCCCCTTCTATGATGGGTCATGTCACTGGAGACCTCACCACAGACTATACTTCCTGTCCCTTGCATTCTGGTGGGGATATAGAAGTAGCTTTTACCAAGGGGGTGTCAGCGAAAATGATGTGGGTCACTGCCTGGCTGGGAGGTACTCACCATGCTTGGTTTTCTTGGACAGGAGCTCACTACATAGCCCAGGCTGGCCCTGAGCCAGAGGCAGTGATCCTCCTGCCTCAGGCTCTTGAGTCTTGGGATTATAGGTCTGTACACAGCTGGATGAATGTGAAGCGTAATCTCTGGGTGTTGGGGGGATGAGATCATGCTTGTCTAGTGTGGTGTTGGGGATTATTCTGAGGACTTTGCCTATGCAAGTACTCTCCACTGAGCTACAGACGCAGCTCTTACTTACTCTTATTTTTGAATATTATTTATTTATTTATTTATTTATTTATTTATTTATTTATTTATTTATGTGCATTGGTGTTTTGTCTGCATGTATGTCTGTATAAGGGTACTGGATCCCCTGGAACTGGAGTGAGCTGTCATGTAGGTGCTGGGAATTGAACCCGGGTCCTTTGGAAGAGCAGCCAGTGCTCTTAACCATGGAGCCATCTCTCCAGCATCATTTACTCCCGTTTTTACTCCCTATCAACTGAATAAAAAGAACTCCCAGGCCCTCAGTGATAGCAGAGCTCCAGCTGACCAGGGTCTGGGTGTAGTCTTTTGTTATGCTTTGTATAAGGTTTGTACCCTCCAAAACTCATGCTGGGAGAGCTGGGAGCAGCCATGATGTACAACTGTAATCTTAGCATTTTGGAATATAGAGGCAAGAGGATCAGGGGTTCAAAGTCATCCTCAGATGCATAGTGAGTTCGAGCTCAGATTGGGCAACATGAGACCTTGCCTCAAAACTAAACAAACAAACAAATAAATAAAAAAACAGAAATGAGCTGGACGGTGGTGGCACAAGCCTTTGATTCCAGCTCTCCTAGAACTCTGGAGGCAGAGGCAGGTGGATCTCGGTGAGTTCGAAGTCAGCCTGGTCTACAGAGTGAGTTCCAGGACAACCAGGGCTACACAGAGAAACCCTATCTCAAAACAAAACAAAACAAAACAAAACAACAAAAAACAACAACAACAACCAAAAAACAACAATTTGTCATTTCGGTATTTTTGATCGATTGCTACTGTGTTGGAGTCTGAGGCAGGGCTTCTGAGAAGTGATTAGTCGTTAGAGGAATGCATGTGTTTTTCACGGGAGTTTGTTAGAGGTCGAGTTAGTGCCCCTTGCTTTATACTTTTGCAAGTGTCTGTATGTCCTCTTGCTTTCCCGCCACAAACGGAAGTAGTGATTGTCCCTTTCCAGAAGTTGCCATCGAGGGCTTGGCCTTCCTAGCCTCCAGGACGGAGAGCCAGGTAAACTTCTTTCCTTTGTAAATGACTCAAGTCTCGGGGGGTTCTGCTATAACAATAGAAAATGGACCCATACATTTTCAGGCTAGGCGAACTCAGTGCATTTGACTCTGATGTGCTCAAGTAATGGGTTTTCATTATGGGACGATGTTGAAACGTGTGGGATTTGTTTGTTACGGGGGCCAGCCTTGCTCTATGTGATGCCTTCCTAAGGCCCAGAGCCATCTCAATAGTCAGAGATTTTTCTAAGAAAGAGGCACAAGCCAAGCTTCAGGTACATTTCAGGAGAGGCCATGATTTAAGACAAGAAGAGTGGTCAAGTCCAAGAGATGATTTCAAAGACAGAAGCGGAGACAAAGTTGGATCATCAGCAACCAGGTAAGGTCTCCCAGAAGCGGGGGGCGGGAAGTATACCAAGGACAGACACAAAAGGCAAAGGAAGTGAGATGCCTTGGTTTGGTTTGGCTCGTGCAGCTACCAGCAGCAAGGAACTGGGCGAGTCTTCTGGTTTAGAGGGGCAGGGGTGGGGTGGGCAGGAAGCACAGGTTACCGAGGGAACGGTGCCAGGCATCTGGCCAGGGGGGATGAGTCGGATCCTCAAACAGGAAATCAGTCATGACGTCAAAACCTGCAAGGTTTTGGAACATGTCGGGAAGCAGAGCTGGAAGCAGGTCAAGACAAGTGGTTCAGAACTAATGGCTGAGGTATTTGGGAAGCCCATTTTCTGTGGAGTCTTGGGCTGGGTCTCCTAGGTAAAGGGAAGGACAGTAACCAGCCAGGTGGGGATGAGCCATCCAACAGGGCAGCTGCATCTCAGCACCCACTGACTGCTACCCAGGAGCTCACGCGCCAAGTCCTCAGATCGCTCCTTTTTTTTTTTTTTTTTTCAAGAAAAGCAGGAAATTCAGACTTTTATGTGCAATCACCTGCATGTTAAACTCTGGCCACGAACTAAACATTTTAAAAACATCTGGTAGGCCAACGAAAACATCTGCAGGCTGAACTGACCCACAGACTGCCCGGCTTTGGTCCTCAACCTAGAAGGACTGGGCAGAGGCAGAAGCATGTTAATAAATGTGTGTGTGTGTGTGTGTGTGTGTGTGTGTGTGTGTGTGTGTGAGAGAGAGAGAGAGAGAGAGAGAGAGAGAGAGAGAGAGAGAGAGAGAGAGAGAGAGAGAGAAAACTGTTCAATTTCCCCTCATTTGTAAACTGCAGACAGAAAGGAGGAACTCTTTGATGCTGGCTAACAACATAATGCCCTTGGTCTTCAGAAGAGGTTTGGGCTCCAGAAGTTGCCACAGATGTTCCCTGTGGTTCCTCACACCATTGTGGTGTCCTCCAAATTGGCCTTCCCGCTTTGATGGAGTGAGCTGACGTTCCTTGATCTCCCTCCCTATCAGGTATGTCTGTGTAGAAACTTACTCTCTTTTCCGAAAGGCCATCAACTCAATCTTCCCAGCTTGGTTTCCAATAAAAGCAATCGCTTGCACGCAGGCAATTTAGAGAAACAGCACCTGAACCAAGCATGACCTCAACTAACCGACTTTTATGATAGGAAATGCTTCCAGGCCAAAAACCTCAAAAGTGATCAAAGGTTTTCAAAGACTGCATCCAACTAGCTCAGTTTATTGACCTTGGCCTGTGTCTGGGCCACGGTCATGCCCAGAGGATGTGGCAGAGGCAGAGCCTGATTCACTTAAATGTGGTGTTTTTTAGGCTGCTTATTATCTAGGTGAAGGTTTGTGCATCCGCACCGTCCTGTTTGCCCAGGACTGAGATATTTCCTGGGATGCAGAGCTTTCAGGGCTATTTTAGTCAGGGTTCTCTAGAGGAACAGAACTGATAGAATCCATATATATGGGAATTATTAGAGTGGCTTACAGGCTGTGGTCCAGCTTGTCCAACAATGGCTGTCTACCAATGGAAAGTCCAAGAATCGCAGCAGTTGTTCAGTCCATGAGCTGGATGTCTCAGCTTGTCTTCAGAATTCCAGTGAAGGAATGAACTAGCCATCGAGAGCAAGGGCCAGCAGGCAAAGAGAACAAGCTCCCTTCTCCCAGGTCCTTTTGGGTGGGCTGCCACCAGAGGGTGTGGCCCAGATTTAAGGTGTATCTTCCCACCTCAAAAGATCAGATTTAGGGTGAGTCTCCCCGCTTCAAATGGTTTAATTAAGAAAAAAACCCCACAGATATACTTAGCTGCTTGGGTTTTAATTAATTCCAAATGTAGTCAAGTTGACAACCAAAACCAGCCAGCACAAGGACTAAAACCTAGACATCCTTGGGCAAATTAGCACAACTGGTCACCCTATCACATCATAGGATCCTTTCTTCGGTGTTCATGCTACTGTGGGATGTCCTGTATGCTGTGAATATATGTTGCTATGATTGATTGATAAATAAAACGCTGATTGGCCAGTAGCCAGGCAGGAAGGATAGTGTAGGCGGGACAAGGAGAGGGGAGAATTCTGGGGAGAAGAAGGCTGAGTCAGGGGACGCTGCCAGCAGCCATGAGAAGAAGCATTTATTTATTGTGTGCATGCCATATGCATGCATGTGGAGGTCAGAGGACAACTTTCAGAAGTCAATTCTCTCTTTCCACATGTGGGTCCAGGGGATTGAACTCAGGAAATCAGACTTGGTGGCAATTGCCTTCACACACACACACACACACACACACACACACACACACACACCATCTTGGCTGCTTTTCTTGAGTGCTTCTAGAACAACCAAGACTTTGGGGGGCTTGAACTGGGAATGGTAGTTTATGCCTATAATCAGAACTCTTGGAAGGCTGAGGCAGGAGGATCTCTATAAACTTGAAGCTAGTTGGGACTACAAAGTGGGTTTCAGGTCAGCCTAAGCTACAGAGTAAGACCCTTTCTCAAAACACACACACACACACACACACACACACACACACACACACACACACACAAACACCACACACATTGATAATAATGAACACTATTTTAGTTAATAAAGGATGTATGTGGGTTATCTGAAAAGTACTACCTTTTTTTCTATAAGGAACTTGAGTGTCCTTGGATTTTACTTTCTGTGGCAGCTTTGGAACCAGGCCACCACAGACAGGGACGACTGTATTGCGTTGATACATTGTCATGCTCTGGGTCCCTGACCATCACAGGATCAACACACTAAGTCCAGATTCCACTCTCGGCTCCATTTGCTGGAATCCTGACCGGAGAGTGCTTCTTGTCACCAAACACTCAGAATCAGACCAAACCAGCAGACAGAACCCAACTTTTCTCGAATTCTTCTTTTAAAAGTTTTTAGATTTGTTTTTGTGTACATGTGTAGGGGGCTGGGCATGTGCCAAGTCATGTGTGTGAAGAAGGTCAGAGGTCAACTTTCAAGAGTCAGCTCTCTCCTTCTCCCATGTGGGATCTGGGGATCAAACTCGGGCTGTCAGGCTGGGTGACAAGCACATTTACCCGCAGATCCATCTCACTGGGCCATCTCACATTCTTTTTATTTATTTGGCTTTAGTTTGATTTTTGTTTTGAGATATTCTGCTTATGTAGGCAGACTGGCTTCCTAACTCTTTAAGATTTCTTTTAAATGTATTTGTTTTGTTGTATGTGCACGGGTGTTTTCTTTGCGTGTATGGATGTGTACCACATGCCTACTTGGTGCCCTTGGAGGCCAGAAGAGGACACTGGATCCCCTGGAATTGGAGTTTCAGACAGTTGTGAGCTGCCATGTGAGTGCTGGGTATTGAACCTGGGTCCTCTACTAGAGCAAGACTGTTAACTGCCAAGCCGTTTCTCCAGCCCCTTGTTCCTTCTGCCTCATCCTCCTGAGTGGTGTGGTTACAGGTGTGCTCGTCATGTTTGGCTATGGCGCATGTTTTGTGAAAGCCAGCAGCTTGGAAACCGTTTTTGTTGCTGGGGGAATTCTTGCTGTGGGTACTCCTGGATTCTCCGGAGCTGCTTTTCTTAGCAAGCACTCGGCTCAGAGCACACCCTGGACTGGGCTTTCCCAGCCTCAGCAGTACTGGCATCTCTGCCTGGCTAATCCATTAACAAGTGGCCGCAGAGGAGGGATGGACTTTGCTTTCTGCTCTCCCATTCGTTGTGGGGCATCTCCCAGCGTCCCAGGTTTCTTCATGTGGATACTAATAGCATGCATAACACCTGTGGCCGTGATCCTCCAAATGTTGACAGTCATTGCTACATACGTGGTGGGAGGCAAATTGTCTGTGGCTGGTACTTTTGCACAGAAACTGGCCAGAAGCCCATTCTGATAAAAAGGCATCTATCTCATCCTATAGTCCCCAGGTCATGCCCCAGCCTGCAACCGTCTCCAGAAATGGGGAGGAAAGAACTCGTTCTGAGCAAGGCCCAAGGTTAGCCCCGACAGTCCCCTCAAAGAGACAGATGGCACCCAGTTTCCTCTTTGGAGGATCCTTGCACCCAGATGGATGGAAGCTGGGTGCATGGAGACAACAGGTGGGCTGGGGTTTGGAGACAGTTAGAAAGGATAGCCTGAGTCAGCAGAGCCCTGGGGATTTCCATGGGGAACTGTGTGGACAGAATTCCCCCTGGGATGATGGTCTAGACAGGGCTCACCCTTCCCTCTGCTTAGCAGGAGCTTCTGCTTCCCCATTAGGAAGAGGAAATGCTCTGCCTGTTTATTTTGGGACTGAGGATGTGCGGTGCGTGTGCCCAGGAAGGGCACCAGGACATGTCTTCGTGCCTGGGGCATGTTGGGAAACACGTAGCTTGGCACCCCAGCAATGCAGGTAAGCTGTTGGAACAAATGATAGGGTGGAGAACAGCAGCACCTGAGCGCTGGTCTAGTGAATAAGAGCATCTTAAGAGCAGCTCAGAAACTGGCCTGGGGACATGTGCCTGGAAGCTAGAGCATCCCCTGAAGGAAGAGACCGACCTAGGATAGAGACAGACAGACAGACAGACGGACAGACAACAGCTATGTAAATTAGAGCCAGGTATGCTGACACCCACAGTCCCAGCACTCAGGAGGCTGAGGCAGGAGGATTGCTAGGTTTGAGGCCAGCCTGGGCTATTTGCAAGGCTCTGTCTCAGAAACAAAACAACAAACGACAGTGAAAAACCCCAGGCGTTATTAAAGTGGCTTCCACGACGAATCAGCACGAAGAGCTGGCCACTGGGCTCATTCTCTGTATACTATTAGGTGGCCTAGTTCCCTTACATTTTATTTAAAAATCATCCTTTTTTTTCTAGACACCATTTCATGTTAATAATGACATGTACTCTTCCTTATTTTTAAAAACCAAAAAGCTTTTTTTTTTTTGATGCGGATACACCATATTGTTGTTATTATTATTATCTTGTTGTTATCAGGGTGTGTGTGCGCGTGTACTGCCGATGTTTGTCTAGGTTAGAGGACAGCCATGGGCGTCAGGCCTCACGTCCCATCTCTCTGTTTACGCACTGCCTATGCCAGGCTAACTGGCCCATGAGCGTCCTGGAGCTCTCCTGCCTCCACCTCCCCTCTCCCCGAGGAAGTTCTGGGATTACAGGCATTTTTTCCCCCAGTTTTTAAGCGGATTCAGGGGATTTGAACTCAGGTCTTCAGGACTGTGTGGAAATCACCTTGCCCACCAAGCCTCTTATTCTGTAGCCCAGGCTGCCCTTACATGTTGCAGGGATCCTCCAGCCTCTCAGCGCTGGGATTATTACAGAAGTCATGTTGCCATCGTATGAATCAGGTTCTCAATGAGGCCTGTGACACTCTCAGAGGAGTTAAGGAAAGTTCACCTAATGCCCGGGCTGGATCTAGACAGTGGCTGATGATAGAGGGCTGTATTCCAGGGTGGAACAGGGAATAATGATTCACATTCGTCTCCCTTTAACTCTGTCAGACACTGCCTGTCCTTCACATGCCGCATCTGATCTCCACGTTTTATAAATGAGGACCCTGAGTCTGGGAGCAAAGTCTGTGGAATAAAAACATGTAAGCCTAGCTGATTCCACCTAGCTGGTGTGTGTGCATTGGCCCTGCCTGGCAGTAGCAGGCACTTCCTAAGGGCTTCCCTCCTATCACAGAGCCTCTTTCTCTCTGCACGAGGAAGCTTCCTCCTCTCAGGACCCCCCTCTGAACCCTTGTCCTCACAACCACAATGCTCACGCGTCGGCCAGACCTGTGTACTTCAACACAGCTGTCTTCTGTGTCTCCCATGTCCCTGCTCCCACTTCAATCCCACACATCATCATTGCTCAATGGATGACTGCGATGGCCTTCCCACAGCCTTCTGGTTCCTTCCCACACCACAGCTAGAATGGCCTTTTTAACAGGTTATATCACACTCCTGTTTCAAAGCCTCTAATGGCACCTCAAGAAGCCTTCAATCAAACCCCAACTGCCTGCCTTGGCATGGGCTTCTCTCTGCTCCTCTGTCAAGCAGGCTGGCTGTGGGGTCAGAGGTTGCTGTTCCTCACAGCTGGAATGCTTTCCCACTTAGCTTAGAACAGCTGGCTCCTCGTCACTCTGAGTTCAGCTTAAAGAGGGGCTTTCCCAAATCACCTGTGCCGAGTACCTGCTTAATCACTTGCTGTCACATCTGGCCTGTGTCAGTGATCCATGTGCTCACCACAAGGGGTGCTTTCAGCATTCCATTTTCGTTTACTCACTTCCTGTGTCTTCCTAGCAGAGTCTGTCCCCAGTGCCTAGCACGGTGATGTTCGATCTGTACTCATCGAATAAACTTTTGAGTGAATGAGTGACATTTTCATCTAATTAACTGATTCAATTAACATTTATTGTTTGTTAAGAGCCAGATGTTAAGCTATGTGGATGGGCAAGATACATGAACCCTCAGGAAATACTCGATTTATGCCCGAGACCTGCTCTAAAATAACTTTAAAAACAGCGTGCAGGGTGTGTGTGTGTGTGTGTGGTGGGGAGGAATTTCAAAGTTGGTAGAATGTTGTGGGGTATGCCGAGAGCCCTGGTTTTGAAGCCCGGCACGGTGGTGTGTGTTCGTAATCCCAGCACTCGCTGGGGAGAAGTCACGAATTCAAGGTTACCTTTAGTCATTTGTTGAACTTGGAGCTTCCTTGAGAAGTGCAACCGTGTCTATTTAAAAAAAGAAAGAAAGAAAAGAAGAAAAAAAGGGAGCAACGTTGATGATGGGAAGAGAACGTGATTGTGCTGTTTTCCTGACTTTTATGTATGTCTAAAGTAGCCACGATAAAAACTGTTCTATTTTTATTAAAGACAAATGCCTACGCTGTCGTAGATCGTTGCGAAGGGTATCTCTGGAGAAGCCCGCTGGTGCATAAACACTGATGGAGCATCTGATATGTGTGTGGTCACTGTGTTCACACCCCACCAGGGATGTAAGGAGAAAGACCAGTCTTGCTTTCAGACAGATTGCAGCCCAGCCGAGGGACACATGGACAACAGCTAAATGAAAGGATAACCGTGGGATGGTGGGGCGGGGCTTCCAGAAGAGAACTCCCAGAGCCTGAGCTTCGAGAAAATGGTATGGAGGAAGGTCGGACAGGGACGGGTAGGGAGAAGAGTGTACACAATGGTTCAGCAACATTAAACCAAAAGTCTTGCTCACTTGAGGGCTCCAGGGGAGATCAGTGCTCACAGACGAAAAGAGCAAGGAACAGAGTGGGAAAAAAAAAATAGAAGGCTCAACCAGTGAGCAGCCCAGACCCACAGGGATGTGAACGTCCCATTCAAGATGTGGAAGTTTAGCTGGGCGGTGGTGGCACACACCTTTAATCCCAGTAGTCCGGAGGCAGAGGCAAGCGAATCTCTGTGAGTTCAAGGCCATCCTGGTCTACAAAGTGAGTTCCAGGATAGCTGGGACTGTTAAACAGAGAGACCCTTTCTCTTGGAAGTTTACATTTAAGGAAGATGATGCAGGCCTTGAGGGTCAGAAAAACTGCAAGGGGCAAAGGCTGGGCTAGGCATTTGTGGTAAGGGTAACAGAGTGAACTGTAATCCGGCAGGAGAAAGTCCGGGGCATTGAGGAAGTAGCCAGCGCCTGCGTGGGAGGAACCCTGGTGCTTGGACGGGTGTAGAGGGCAATAAGCCTAAGGAGGAAGGTCAGAGACAGATGCCAGCCATCATATGCTGGGAGTCTGGACTTTACTCCACAGACAATGGGGAGCCACTGGAGAGATAGGGTCAGAGCTGTACAGGACCACAGACAAAGATAACTATGGGAGGGGTGACGAGGGTCCTCTTTAACACCCAATGACCTACCTCGTTCTGTGGAGCAGCATCACACCCAACACTAGACACACAAAAGAGACCGCCCCTTCTGAGCTCAGAGAGGACTAACACCACAATGACGATAACAGCAAAAAAGGGAGTCACATGTGTACCCACGTACATACAAAAAGGAAGGAAGAAAAGAATGAATAAATGAAAGAAATAGACTGGACTCGGGAGGCAGAGGCAGGCGGATCTCTCTGAGTTCGAGGCCAGCCTGGTCTACAGATTGAGTTCCGGACAGGCACCAAAACTACACACAGAAACCCTATCTTGAAAAACCAAAAAGAAAGAAGGAAAGAAAGAAAGGAAGGAAGGAAGGAAGGAAGGAAGGAAGGGGAGAGAGAGAGAGAGAGAGAGAGAGAGAGAGAGAGAGAGAGAGAGAGAAAGAAAGAAAGAAAGAAAGAAAGAAAGAAAGAAAGAAAGAAAGAAAGAAAGAAAGAAAGAAAGAAAGACATAGGCTGGAAGGAGCAGCAGTCAGAAAGGCTTCCAAATGATATGTGACTTCATTGATTTCTCCCTCCCTCTTTCCTTCCTTCCTTCCACCTGCTGGTCTTCCTGCAGTACTGGGGATTTGAACCTAACACCTCCTACAAACCAGACAAGCAATAGGCCACTGAACTGCACGCTGGCTTTTCTTGAGGCAGCTGCAGCTGGGGAGAAGGAAGGCCTAAGAGATGGGGAGAAGCGCAGCAGACAGACCTGAGGGGTCTGCTTTCGAGCTTTGTTCTTATCACTACGGCAATGGAGCCTCTTGGTTGCTGAATGAATAACCCGAGGCCTTGCTTCCCTGCGAGATTGTGGATGTCCTTCTCTCAGTTCCTGCCTCAGGGAAATATGTTCTCTGTCTTTTTCACTGCCCTAGCTAGTAACGTTAGACCTAGTAAACAATTCTTTATCTTTGGTTGCATCTATTAAAATAAACTGTTTGAAGGCTAGGTGCGGCAGCACAAGCTTGTAACCCTAGTTCTTGGGAGGACGGAGCAGGAGCACTATAAACTTGAGGCCAGCTTGGATCACATAGTGAGTGCTAGGCCAGTCTGGGTAAGATTGTCTCAAATATTAGATAGATAGATAGATAGATAGATAGATAGATAGATAGATAGATAGACAGACAGAAAGTGACCAGTTGGTCAATTTTAAGAGGATGAACCCAGTTAGATCTGCATCTTTCTGGGTGTCATAGAGAGTGATAGGTCCATTCAGACAGGTGCAGTATTCCCAGGGAGGCAAATGGCAGCCCGCATGGTGGTGGGGTACAGGTAGATATGGGGTTACAGTCAAGGAACACTAAGGAATTAGAATTGTCAGAAGAAGGATCTCAGTTTAGGTTTTCATAATAGGACAATTGTCTGGGGCACAAAATACAGAGGCATTCATGGCTGTAGAGATTCACAGTTCTATTTTTGTGTATACAAGGTTACAGAGGCTAAGAAGCCTTGATAGCTCATGATAGCCTAAGGAGTCTGGACTTTAGTCCACAGACAGTAGGGAGCCACTGGAGATTTTTCAGATCACTGGAGAGGCATAACCATGGCGATCCCTTACGAAGGATGGACTTGGTGAGAAACGAGGCAAGGCGATCTTTACGTAAGGGGCAGTGTGGATCTGACTTTCAACGCGCAACAATTTATTGAGTGCATGTGATGCGCTTGAGTTGGAGGGGAACCACTGAACAGAAATGCTCTAGAAGCAGCTGCATGTACAGACCTCTGGGCAGAACAGGGACCTGGGCCAGACAGATGCATGTGGCAGAAAATAGATGAGGAGGGCTGAACCCCAGCATTTAGGAGATGGGTCGCAGAAGTAGAACACAGACACAAGCCTTAAAAGAGGCCTGGTAACCATAGACATTATGAGAGGGAAGACTAGACAGGATATTCACAGGGAGTGAGGAGCTAGGCCCTAAGGAGGCACACTTGTGCAAGGGTATGTTATAGGCACATAGGTACATATGAATTTTTTCAGTGATTTTTCCTCTTTAGCTTGGAATACTAAGAAAGAAAAAGAAATAAAAGAAGGAAGGAAGAAGGAAGGAAGGAGAGAAAGAGAAAGAAAAAGGCAAGGAAAGTTCACAGCAATCCTGGTGCCATTGGGTGACCTGGCCCAACCCTTCACCATTGTCCAAGTGCGTCAGGGGAAGTCACCTGGCAGGAAGGAGACAGGTGGAGCAGAAAGCAACCAGTCTTAGGGTCAATAACGGGTGATAAGAGCAGATGTGTGGCAATATCAAATAGTCAGGAGCTGGCGTCATCCCCAGGCAGCATGGTCCACTGTCGTCTTCAGTGTGGAGTCAAGGAAGGAGTGGAGGAGGGTCCCAGACACCCGGGAAGGGAAGAGGGAGGAGCCTGAATTTATGGAGTGGACCAGGCACTGTGCTAGACTCTCAGTGTGTTCTCAGCCTAAGCAAGAAAGCCGAAGTCCACGGAAGTCAGATAACATGGCCAAGGTTACAGTGACTGGGTGACCTAGGATTTGACCAGGGGAGGCCAAAGCCACTGCCTCAGGGAGCCCTCGGCTACCACTTAAATCTGTCCATGCTAGTGACCTGGGGTTCCACACCTGAACTTCAGCTGGACACTGACACAGACCTTCCCCCTGAAGCCGGAGCAGGATGTGAGCGGTGGCACACGGTCGAATCAGTGGCCCAGTTAGGTCTTCTGCCTAAGTGGTTACTGTGGGTGGGTGCTAGCTTCTGAACCAGACTTCCGGTTTTATTCACATCTGTCTCACTCTCCTGGTTTTTTTTTTTTTTTTTTTGCCAGCCTCTGCCACTCCCAGCGTGGGGTGAGGTAACCTGGCAGCTTACATCGAGGAGTCTGTCAGATCTACCGACCCAAGACCCGACAGGCTGCCAAGAACTCTGGAGATGAACTATTTTCGACACCTTCTGAGACCCTAAAGGACCCCATCTGAGTCTAGGTGTAGGCCAAACAGTGGTAAAATCTAAAGGTTGTTGGGTGGTTCTTTGTTACCCTAGCTTAGCATCATATACCTTACTTGCATTGTTTCCCATAATCCTTAAAATAGCCCAGGAGTTGGGTGGGATGATTGTGTCCGCGGTGCGCTCAATGAGCTCGGAGAAAAGTATGGACAGTCAGATTATACCAGGTGAGTCTGAATCAGAAATCCAGAGAGTAACAGCCAGGGCTCTCACTTCCTCTCTGACTCTGCCCCCCAAGACACGTGTCGTAGATTCCCTGATCCCTAAGAAGTCCCCCCTTCCCACTCTCTGAGAAGGACTCATGTAATCCAGGCTGGCTTTAAACTCTCTGTGTAGCTGAGAATGATCTTGAATTACTCTTGAGCCTCCTGCCTCTACATGCAGCATGTTAAGCTTAGAGACATGTGTCACCATAGAAATGTATGCAACTGGTGTTCGAACCCAGGACCTTGTACATGCTAGACAAGCACTCTACTAATTGAGCTACATCCTTAGTCCCTCCTCCTCTTTTCAAAGCTAAAGAGAAGACTGACCAGAGAGGTACAAAATGGTAGCAAAGGCAACGTGGGCCTTGGGCATTCCTGGGGTCCTGTTCAGAACCTTCTACTCTATAAACCTTTTTACACAGAGATGAATAGAGTCCTGTTCCTGTTTCAACTATTTTATACTATCAATGGAGCCAATAAAGAAGGCAGAGGCATATGTGTGTGTCTGTATGAATGAATGCTTACACATACCCAGGAGTGGCCCGGGTAGCTGGCAAATAGACCTCTTGTTCCTGGTGTCTAGTGTCACACATAACTGCAGTGATCACATTACCCAATCAAGAGTGAGGACACACATATCACCCAGTGCGATGGGATTCGAGGGAATAGCATACTAATAACGAAACTGATGCCACCCACGAGAGACACAGAGGCTGCTCCCTAACAGCCGGACAGATATGCTTTGGGGACATGCTCAAGTCCTCTGACAGAGACAATGTTTTGTCAAGTGTTCGGGCCTGGATGTGGAAGCCCAGACTTCACGGCCCCCCACAACTGATTAAGGATGTGTGTTAGCACAGTGGCTTTCCAGCCTGTGCTCATGGATGATCTGGTATTCCTGCAACATGAAAGGAGAGGCAGTTAGAGCCCGAGTCAGTCGTGGTGATGCAGGCTTATAACCCTCATACTCAGAAGGCTCAAGGACAGGCCAGTCTGTGTGCTACATACTAACATTCTTGAAGGGTCGGGGAGAGACCTGAAATGACATCTTGTTTTAGGGGCTACTGTGAGTGTATTAACGTGATAATTGGACCAGGTGGGGATGCAGTTTGGTGGCCCTAACAAGCTTGAGGCCCTGGGTTTAATTCTAGGTACAGCCCTCTCCCCCAAATAAAAACATTACTTCTTAAAATACTTAAAAGGATGGAGATAAAAGAAGCTGTGGATTTAAGCGACATTAGTTCAGCATCGTTCCTCGCTACCCAGGAGTTTCCAGACACCGGCTGTGGGGACAGAGGTTAGGAAGCGGAGACAGTGCATGGGCCACAAGTGTGCAGATGACGCAGCGTAAGGAGGGTTGTGGGACCCGTAAGCTCCCATGGTCCAGAGGTTAAGTTATGGCTTTTAACCACTGAGCCGTTCCTCCAGCACCTGAAGAATGAAAGCTGCCAAGGAAAGAGAATGAGGATGGGGTGGGGAGGATTGGAAGGGAAGATGGGAGCCGAGGTTGTTCAAAGGGGATGAAGGAACAGGATGAAGGATGCATGATACATTATTCAGCAGCCATGGGGCTGTGAGAGGGAGGGCTAGTGAACAGCTGAAAAGAGGTAAGTTATGGTCCAGAGGATGATTAACTGGGGGCTGGTGGGGGAGAGCTGGTTTTACTTTTTCTATTACCATAGCAGTCCAGTTTAGCCACTTAAGAGGACAATGATACGCTTAGTTTCTTCTATGTGCCTGTGGTCTAGCCTGAGCTTAACTGGATCCCGTTCAAGGGGTCTCACTAAATGCCTGTGGACTGCATTCGTGTCTGGGGTTTGGGGCTCTCTTCCAGGCTCATATGACAGCTGGGAGAATTCCATTTCTTCCATATCAATCATTAAGTCCCAGGTTTATTTTATTTATTCATTCATTTGTTTAGCTGCCTTTTTTTTTTTTTTTTTTTTCCTGAGACAGAGTCTCATACAGCCTAGGCTGGTCTGGATGACACTGAACATTAATTCTCCAGCCTCCAGCTCCCAATGTTAGGATTACAGGCATGTACCAATACTCCTGGATTCTGTGGGGTTTTCTGTTTGTTTTGATTATTAAACAGGATCTCACCCTGCAACTCAAGCTGGCTTCCACTCACGATTCTTCCGACTCAGTTTCCCTACTGCAGAGTTATCCGTGAGCACTGCCTTGCATGGCTGGGTCCTTGTTTTGCTAGGTGTCAGCAGGGACCACACTTAGCACTAGAGTTGTCCTCTGAGTCCTTGTCCTGTGGCCGCCCTATGTGCCCCCTCATAGGGTTTGGTGGCTGACTTCCTCAAGGCCACCAGGAAATTCGTTCTCACTTCAGGAAGAGTCCCAGTGCCTCACCTAATTAGCTGAGACCCAGATAACCTCCTCTTCAATTAACGCCAAATCAGCTGATTAGGGGCCTTCATTATATCACCAAAGCTCCCTTGCCAAAATCAAGAGCGTGGCGCCCTATTAAACTACCCTCAAGGGGAAGAGATTAAGTGTGTTCTCCAGAGGCAGAGATCTCGTTGGCCACCTGAGAGTCCTGTCCCCCAGGGCCGGGAGGGAAGTCAGCTGTCAAGGGAAGTCAGCTTTTTTGTTGTTGCTTGGATTGATTTTTTTTTAATTTCATTTTATTTATTTATTTATTTATTTATTTATTTATTTATTTATTTATTTATTTATTTATTTATTTATCTATTATCCACTTGATACAGTACATATTCTTATCCTAATAGTGAAATGTTTCATTGAGGCTTGCCCAGTGATTGAGTAAAACCAAAACTTATTATTAGCCACAGTCATCCTAGGGTCCCCCCTGCTATGTAGCCTCCCTGGATCTGTGGGTTGCAGTCTGATTGTTCTTTGCTTTATATCTAGAATCCACTTATGAGTGAGTACATACCATGTTTGTCCTTCTGGGTTTGGGTTACGTCACTCAGGATGATATTTTCTAGTTCCATCCATTTGCCTGTAAATAGGGAAGTCAGCTTTTTGATGCACAACATAGAACAAATTTTTAAAGAGATTTTTAAAGTTTATTTTATGTCGTGTGTAAGAGTAGTGGCTCTCAACCTGTGAGTTGCGACCCCTGGGGTGGGGTGGGGTGTCAAATGACCCTTTCACAGGGGTCACATATCAGATACCCTGCCTATCAGATATTTACATTACAATTCATAACAGTATCAAAATTACAGTTATGAAGTAGCAACGAGAATAATTTTATGGTTGGTGGTCACCACAACCTGAGGAACTGTATTAAAGAGTCAAGCATTAGGAAGTTCGAGAACCACTGTGTAAGAGTATTTGCCTACATGTATATATATGTACCACGTGTGGGGCCAAAGGACATTTGAACCCCGGGAACTGGAGTTACAGATGGTTGTGAGCCCTCATGGGGGTGCTGGGAACTGAAGCGGGCTGGGCTGCCAGAGCAGTCAGGGCTTTTAACCACTGAGCCATTTCTCCAGCACCTGAAGAATGAATTTAAGCTCCCTAGGCTGCCAAAGAAAGGGAGTCAGGGTTGGGGTGGGGGGGATTGGAAGAGAAGGTGGGGTGTTCATGAGCAAAGAGGAGGCAGGAGGAACGGTAAGTTCAGCAGCCATGGGGCTGTGAGAGGGGCTGGCGACCAGCTGGAAAGTGGGGTCAACAGCGAGGACTGGCAGAATTCTAAGTCTCAATTCCTCGCTTTCTCAATCCGTTCTTGGCCTCCGTTCTCGGGGACCATGCAAGGCAGGCTGAAAGACCGCTCCACGGCAGAAGCGTCACTTAGAAGTTTCCCCGCTTCTCTACCCTGTCCACAGCCCCGCTCCTGCAGAGTCCTCCCCTCAGGAGTCTCTCTGTGGGTCTGTCGAGCTCACCCACCAGGCAGTACATCACAGCTCTGCTGGTCTACAGAGATGCGGATCCACCCTCACACCACACCCTGTCTTACAAAGAGGAGCAGAGCTTTGCCCGCTGAGTCTGTTTGGGGGCGTGCGGAGAAGCCAGAGCAGGGGCAGATGGGAGAGGACTGAACGAAGTCAGAGATCCCTGTGGATCTGCACCAATTTAAAAAGCCGAGAGGGAAGTAGAGAGGCCGTGCAGCTGTGAGGGGGTCTCAGAGTAGCTATAAGGTGTGGACAAGAATGGAAATGGGGTACCAAGAGTGAGGGTTTTTTTTTTTTGCAGATTAGATCTCTCTTATCTCACCCTTTCTCTCCTCTCCCCTCCCTCTCTTCCTCTCATTTTCCCTCCCCACCTCTGATTTCTCTTTTGATACAGGATCTAATTCTATATCCTAGGCCTGGAAGTCACTATGTAGCTTAATCAGGTCATTTTTACTGCTAAATTACTAATTTAAAATGGGAAATCTGAACTGGGTAGTGGTGGCTCACGCCTTGAATCCCAGCACTCGGGAGGCAGAGGCAGGCAGATCTCTGTGAGTTTGAGGCCAACCTGGTCTACAAAGACAGTTCCAGTACAGTCAGAGCTGTTACACAAAGAAAGCCTGTCTCCAAAAAACAAAACAAAACAAAACAAACAAACAAACAAACAAAAACCACAACAGGTGAATCTGGACTGGCCAATGACTCAATGGGTATAGTCAGGCATCTCCACCAAGCCTGATGATCTGAGTTTGATTCCCAGATCCCACATGGTGAAAGAAGAGAATTAACTCCCACAGTTGACCTCCACACAAACCACACACACACACACACACACACACACACTAACTGTAAACAATTATTAAAAGGAATTCTTATGTAAAAGTTGATCAAGCTGGATGTAGTGGTCCACACCTGTATCCGGTCAGCACTACAGAGTCAGAAGAAGGAGGATCATGGATATCAGCTCGTGTGTGTAGTAAGTCTACCACCTCAAAAAAAAATAAAAATAAAATGACCACCAGGTGTGGTGGCACGGGCCTTTAATCCCAGCACTGGGGAGGCAGGCAGTTCTCTGCGTTCAAAGTCAGCCTAGTCTACAGACCGAGTTCTGTGACAGCCAAGACTACACACAGAAACCTTGTCTCAAAAAAAAAAGTATATATCATTGATGATATGTATATTGTTTTGATTATGAAAGTTGATGTTAAACAGTCCTTGGAATCCACAGAAATGTGCCCAGAATTTATTGTGGTTATGGGCATTGATCAATAAATCATGTGCACTAGTTAAATATGTTTAAAAGAGGTCTCAAACCCCAGCAGCCAAGACAGAGCCAAACAACAAGGAATAAGTAACCCCCGGCTCATCCTGTGCGGTCTGTACTGTTTTTCTGGTCTCTAGGGTCAGCCATGTGCCCTCCCTGGAGTTGCTACCCGGTACTCAGTGATGGAAGTAACAAGCCTCGTGTTTATTTTTTTAGCACAAAGGCTCTGCGCTGCCTTCTCTCAAGAGGAACAAAAGTCAAGTCACTGCGGGAGCCGGACACCATTTCTGCCCATCACACCTGGGAGCAGTGTTTACGGCCTCCAGACAAGGTCAAAGCCGCAAAGCCTACAGAGCAGTCGGGCTGTGTCTCCCAGCCGCGTCTCTCCCTCGACTTCCTGGCACAGTCTCTTAGCCTCCAGACTGCAAGTGTTTGGTCCAGCTGAAGCCAAACCAAAACACACTCGTGCTTTGCCTTTGCTTATCTGTGTGGCAGAATGGGGTTCCAAAGGGGCCAGTCTTCACCCTACCTGGCTCAGAGAGAAGCAGTGTGGGGATCAGTGAAAAGGACCTGCAAAGTAGGCTTGGGACTGGCGTGGGAACTGACTTCCTTCCAATTAGCCTAAAACATCTTTTGCACAAGCTCCTTGCCACAAGGTCCTAGGTCAGTCCTTTGACATGCTGTCCTCAGAGCAGGCTTCTACATGGTATGCATTTACACTGGTGGAAACACACACACACACACACACACATACACACACACACACACATACACACACGCTCCGTCTGGTGACAGATTGGGGTCTGAAAAATCTGGCAGCCTGCGTGGCTGACGGCAGAATGTTGAGTCTGTTCTGTCTCCCTGGAGTCCCTCTGCACACGCAGGTGCACGTCAGTGCCTGCTCTAATTTTATCCCTGGCTGATGGAGGAGACTAACTGAGCAGCAGGGAAGATGCTATTTTGGGTCTCTCTGCAGCTCTGGGTTATATAAAGCCTATTGCCGTGACCTGCATTGCTTTGAGGCTGAGCCTCACTCTCCTGCGCATTCTGTCACAATATGTCATCAGTTCAGACATTCACACACACACACACACACACACACACACACACACACACACACACAGCTCTTGGGGAATGAGAAGGGAGGTGTGTGCTGAGGAGTGTGTGTGTGTTCCTGCCAGCTTGCATATACTATCGGGTGAGGGCATTGTAAGGGAAGGAAGCTTGTTATGATGAAGAAACGTGAGGGTCCGTGCTTTGAGCTTTTAGGACAGAGTGTTTGTGAGCTGATGTTGTGGATCTGCTGTTGGCATGGTGATAAGAATAATTTCTATTTTGGTAACTCTTTTCATTTTAAAGGAACCTAAGGGGTTCCGTGAATTATACACAAATGGTTCTGCTTTGGAATGTCAGGAATTTTTATCTGACATTAGCAGCCGCTGCTGCATGAGCAAACGTGACTGTCCTGTTTAGAGATGGGCCGTGACAGAAGATGGCATGGCCCACACCCATGGGGGTAATCTTACCTGGACAGTTTTTCCTTAGAGGTCAAAACACCCCTTACACTGTAGAGAACATGACATGACCACCTTGTTAAAGATCCCCACTGGCTTGATTTAATCACATTCCATATGTGATTTGTCTTTGGATTTTCTCTGAGATTGGATCTTTTCTTTTGAGGTATATATGTTTTGATAGATGAACGTACAACAGACTCTTACTAGAATGCCCTTGAAAGTACTAGGTCTCTCAAAGTGTGTGTCATTCACACAGAACAGGAGTGACAGGGCCCAAGGAGTTTATGCCCCGGGCATCTGTCCCGCTCTTCATTTCTAGCAGGGTGGGGAGACGTCCTGTTCTCAGTGAGCCACATGTTTCCCGTATATAATCCCGATGGGTTTGTTCTGGGTGACATGATGGAACCCATAAGGTATTGCCCGGGGGAATGCAGACTTGGCAGGTCTGAACCTTGGCTGTGGGAACTGCCAGACCGGGAGGCCCTGCCAGGGCTCCTGCAGTTGATCTGGTTCCCGTCATCTGCAGTGGTGGTGGCCATAGGGTTCCTTCCCATAAGTTGAAACTTGACCGGTGGGTGCACTGTTTCTCAGCTGCCTTTTGAAAAGAGCTGATCCTCCGCTCCCGCTGGCCAAAAACGCTTCTGAGGGTGTTTGGAGTGAAAAACCTGAAACTTTCCACAAAGAAAGGCAGGGGAACCTGGCAGTTCGCTACAGAGGGCAGAAAGGAGAAGGGGCCCTTAGAGAATTCTAGTGAAGGGAGCCACGAGGGGAAGGAGGAAAGAGAGACAAGAGAAACGCCAAGCAAAGACGGCGTTTGCAGGGGCCGGATGGGGAAATGAAGCCAGGATGGGGAAGGTACAGATGAATCATGGTGCAGCTTATTAATAATGGAATTGGATGGGATTTTGACACCTGTGTCCGTCCGTGCCTCCCCCCTCCCCCACTTCTTCCAGGCTGGGAGGCAGCAGCAGCTCCCCATCCTGGCTCCTTGGTGGTCTACTTGATGCCTTTGGATCTACCCCGGCCCCCTGCCCGTTTGTCATTCTCGGTCTGTGTGTGTGTGTGTGTGTGTGTGTGTGTGTGTGTGTGTGTGTCTCCCTCCCTCCCTCCCACCCTGTCTCTGCCTCATCTTCTTGATCACTGGGTCAGAATATCATTTCTAAAACATAGGTCTAGTTGTTCCACTGTGGTGGTCTCCTTAATATTCCATTTCTCTCTCAGGAGAAGGCCTGGGGATATTGATTGACAGTCAGACGTGGCCTTCTGAGGCTTGCAGCCTAAGTCTCTGGTTTAAGTTTTGGGTTTTGTTTTTTGTTATTATTTTTTGTTTTGTTTGTTTGAGACAAGATCTCACTCTATGTATTCCTGGCTGGCCTGGAAAGGCTATGTAGACAAGGCTGGTTTCAAACTCACAGAACTCTACCTGCCTTTGCCTCCTGAGTGCTGGGATTAAAGCAGGCACGCACCATGCCTGGCTCTGGCTCTGTATAGCCACCTTCCCAACTCTTCCCTGTGGAATTACCGCCTTTCCCCATGCCTCTCCTCGCCACCTAAAGCTTAATGTTCTCAGCTCTCTTGTCTTCTGTGTGTTTTTATGGACTGTTCCATCTATCTGGAATGTTCTTCCTGTTGTTGTTAGTTGTGTTTGTGCAATATGTAGCCTAGGCTAGCCTCAAACTTGTCATTCTCTGACTCAGCCTCCCAGATATTAGGATCAAGGTGTGAGTTATCATTTTTTTTTTTCCTGGAAAATTCCTATTTTTTTTTTCCCCTCCAGACAGTGACTCAAGTTGTTTTGACTCCTTCTGCACAGGATCAGGGGGTCTCTCCCCTGGCATATCTGTTCACCTTTGCCCAAGTGCTTAACCGCTCTGAGCCCACCTAGACCATGGGCATCTAAAGACAGGGACCATGTCGGTGGCCCACCACTCAGGTTGCCCAGCAAGTGTGGAGTGAATGACCACATTGGGGCAGAAGCCACATTTCAACACTACGGCTTTCTCCATGTCACAGGGGTGGGAGGGGTTGGAGGTGGAGCTTGTGGGCAATGTCAGTGTGGCTGAAGAGGAAAGGCCAGGTCCTGAGGCTTCTGACTAAGAATAGGAGTAGTCGTCGCCCTGAGTTATCTGCCTCCAAAACCTAAACAGAAGGACCCCACCGATCTGGTCCATTGCTGTATCACACAGGTGAGATGCTGAGTGAGACGGTGTAAGATACTTACACCAGCCAGTACCTGCCTTTGCTGTACCCCACGCCCACCCATTTATGGAGGTAGAGTATACAGCTTGCACATGGACCATAGTGTCCTTCCCAGAGAATGCCAGACCCAGACACACACACACACACACACACACACACACACACACACACACACACGCACACCCGCCCTGCCCCCGCCACGCCATACTTCAGTCTGCCAAACCAGCCGTGACTCTACCGTGACCATCAGAACTTACAGCCAGTGGAACCTGGTGATACCTGTCTGTGATCTTCGGGATCACTCAGGGAGCTGGAGCAGGAGGATTGCAAACTTAAGGCCTACCTGAGTGGCTCAGCAAGACTGTCTCAAAATAAAAGTCAAGGTGTGTGGGTGGGTAGGGGTAGGTAAGGGATGAAACTCAGTGGCAGAACCTGCCTAGCATGAGTGAGGTTCTGGGTTTAAGCCAGGTAGGTGAGGGTGGTGAGAACATCATATCTCCACTCACTGGCTGCCATCTCTGCCCAGGTCACACCCTAGTGAGGTTGGCCTCAGGGGCTGAGGCACAGAAGAAAGTGTGGAGCACCCAATGCTTGACCCAATTGCACCACACCAGGGGTCAGGGATCTCAGCAATTCCAGGGGCAGCTGACAAGTACTTCTGATTAAAAAAAAAATTTTTTTTTTGAGAAAAGACCAGAGGAAGCCCCCAACTACAAATCAGGTTTAAATGCACTATTTAATGGAGGCCATTTAATTTCACCTCTGATACCGTCCTGGAAATAATTTTGGGATGGGTTTTCACCGATTTGTGTGTGCGCGCATGCGCATGTGCACACTCGTGCACATAAATATTATCCTGAATCCTTTGCTCTTGCACTCAGATAATGGAGTCATAGTGACAGTTCCTAGGAGGACACTGGCTATGAGAAGGATAGCCATATAGTTGGCATTTGGGGGACATTTTAAAAAATGTAAACAGTTCCTTTTTAGGCATATGAATCTTGACAGCCGTCTTGCCTTGACAGCGAGGGGAAGAGAACAGCCCGTGTGATCGAGAGCCTTCGGGAGAGAAGATGGAAGAGGCCTGTTACCCTAGTCCATGACGCCGCCACAGCTGCAGTGGCTGGGATAGCTCTGCTTGAATGAGATGACGCTGGGCGGGCCGCTTAGGGGAAAGAGAGAGGATCCCTCAGATGACAAGGACCACAAGGCCGAGAGAGGACTGGGGACACACAGTGGGAGGGTATTAAAGGATTATGTGTGTTAGGCAGTGTTACCATCGCCCAGAAAGGCATGCACTTCAACTGCCAAGAAACTAATAATGAATTGGAACACTGTCCGGGGATGAGAGCAAGTTAAAACAACACATTCTGTGCTCGACCTGTGCGCTATTTCAAAACCCCCGCTGTACACTGGCTTTGTAGGACGCGGCAGGCAAAAGCCAGTACAGAATCTTATGTTGTCATTTCATTAATGTTTTTTTTTTAGATTTATGTGTTTATTTTGTTTTCTGGGACGGAGGTAGGGGGGGGAGAGTCTCAAGTTGCTGGCTTTGAACTTGCTATGTATCCAACACTGGCTTTGAACTCCTCTGAGTTCTGGGATTTTTAAGGTATGTACTCCCACAATGGGTAATCTGATCTTTTTTGGGGGGAATGCAGTGAACTTTATTGATGGTATTCAAGAGAGTAGGGCTCCCCAAGCCCCTCCTGTTACTCTGGGGGTCTGGGATGGAACTGGGGGAGATGCTCAGTCTCGGGGGGGGGGGTGCATTGGAACAGGAACTACTCAGCAGCCAAGGGTCTCTCTCTCTCTCTGTCCTTGCTGGGGTGGGTGGTCCAGGGTGGGCTTCTTACTCCCTGGAGGCCATGTAGGCCATGAGGTCCACCACCCTGTTGCTGTAGCTGAATTCATTGTTGTACCAGGAAATGAGCTTCACAAAGTTGTCATTGAGAGCAATGCCAGCCCCAGCATCAAAGGTGGAAGAGTGGGGGTCACTGTTGAAGTCACAGGAGACAACCTGGTCCTCGATGTAGCTCAGGATGCCCTTTAGTGGGCCGATGCCTGCTTCACCACCTTCTTGATGTCATCATACCTGGAAACTTTCTCCAGGCAGATCTACAACGGACACACTGGGGGTAGGAACACCGAAAGCCATGCCCGTGAGCGGCCCATTCAGCTCTGGGATGACCTTGCCCACAGCCTTGGCAGCACCAGTGGATACAGGGATGATATTCTGGGCATCCCCACGGCCATCATGCCACAGCTTCCCAGAGGGGCCATCCACACAGTCTTCTGGGAGGCAGTGATGGCATGGACTGTGGTCATGAGTCCTTCCACAATGCCAAAGTTGTCATGGATGACCTTGGCCAGGGGGGCTAAGCAATTGGTGGTACAGGAAGCATTGTTGACAATCTTGAGTGAATTGTTGTACTTCTCATGGTTGACACCCATCACAAACATGGGGGCATCAGCAGAAGGGGCAATGATGATGACCCTTTTGGCCCCACCCTTCCAGTGGGCCCCAGCCTTCTCCATGGTGGTGAAGACACCAGCAGACTCCACAACATACTGGGCACCAGCCTCAGCCCACTTGATGTTGGCGGGATCTTGCTCGTGGAAGATGGTGATGGCCTTCCCCATTGATGACGAGCTTCCCGTTCTCAGCCTTGACTGTGCCGTTGAACTTGCCATGGCTAGAGTCATACTGGAACATGGAGACCATGGAGTTGAGGTCAATGAAGGGGTCATTGATGGCAACAATGTCCACTTTGCCAGACTGGAAGGCAGCCCTGGTAACCAACCAGGTGTCCGATTGGGCTGAATCCATTCACCCTGACATTCACCATCGTGTCTCAGGAATGAGCTGGCACTGCATGAAAAGATGCAGCTGTCTCTGGAACAGGGAGGAGCAGAAACTGATTTTTTTTAAAAAACAGGGACAGGGTCTTACTAGGTAGACTCAGCTGGCCCAGAATTTGCTATGTAGACCAGGCTGGCTCCAACTCAAAAAATCTGTTTGCCTCTGCTTCTGGAGTGCTGAGATTAAAGGTGTAAACTACCACGCCTTGCTATCCGGTCCTTTCCAGGATAGCCAAGGCTATATAGAGAGACCCTGTCTCAGAAAAAAAAGAAGAAAGAAAGAAAGAAAGAGAGAGAGAGAGAGAGAGAGAGAGAAAGAAAGAAAGAAAGAAAGAAAGAAAGAAAGAAAGAAAGAAAGAAAGAAAGAAAGAAAGAAAGAAAGAAAGAAAGAAAGAAACTTGGCTCTTTACAGTAAGGATATCTGCTGGCATGCTAACTGTTCTTTTGAATGTTCTATACCCATCATTTCAGACAAACCTCACGGCTTGCCTTTGCTGGGAAATTATACCCATTTTACTGGTGGACAAATGAAGCCACTGTGAGGTTAAACAACATGCCTAAGGCCACAGAGTTAGTGAATGGCAAAGCCAAGATTTGAACAAAGGCAGTCTGACTTCAGATCCTAAATTAATAATCGCCACTCTAGAATGCCTTTGCAGGAGCCAATAAGAAAAAAACAAAACAAAACAACAACAACAACAACAGCAAAAAACAAAACAAAAAACAGACAAACAAAAAAAAACTTTGGGGAGGCAGTATTGCAGAGCCAGGCAGATCTCTGTGAGTTCAAGGCCAGCCTGGTCTATACAGCGAGATCCAGGACAGGCACCAAAACTACAAGGAGAAACCCTGTCTCGAAAAACAAACAAACTAACTAACTAACTAACTAACTAGCTAGCTAGCTAGCTGTTGGTATGCAAGGTGTGGGATCTCCCTCTCTGTGGCAGAGTGAGAGCAGCTGTGTGGAAATCCTATATGGACGTCAGCATGACGTCACTGAGAATGAACGCTTATGAATCCAGGTCAACTGTGTCATCCTCAAGGCTCCACAGCATCTCCACAGAGCACTCAGGATGAGTTTCACTTCTAGAGGCCCCGCCCTGAAGCATCCAACAAGCACTCCCTTTATGTGCTCGCTCAGTGAATGTTCTTGAACACCTAGTCTGAGCCAAGAAGCCATACTAGGCTCTGGAAATAGAAATTGGCCTGAAACATAGTTCCTCCCCTGTGTATCAGGAGAGATGATAGGTGGACACCCTCAGCCAATGATCCATGGGCTTAAAACTGAGCAATACCCTAAGGCTGATGTCATCCATTGTCCACGCATCCTCTGAGGATTACTATCATTTTCTAAAAGTCTGGGGGTGGCTTGGTCACCAGGTGAGTGGGTTGTCATTCCTGTAAGTCACCCGTATCCACAAATGTTTCTCAGACAAGAGTTTGGGGTTGTTTTTTGTTGTTGTTGTTTGTTTGTTTGTTTTTGTTTTTCAGTGGGTAGGATGGAGAAGAAGTACTGAGAAAGGGTCTCATGTAGCCCAGGCCAACCTCAGACTTGCTGTGTAGCTAAGGCTAACCCAAGAACTCCTGGTCTTCCCACCTCCACCTTCTGCATATCCAACTACAGGCAGGTACCACTTCACCCAGCAAGAGCTTGACGGTTTTATCTAGAAAGTGATATGGAGTGATGTCAAAGATGATGGTCACATGAGAGATAACTGTGAAGAGACTGTGTAACATCAGCCCACAGTGGTTTAGTTGACTATGTTCGGAGCGTGCATCTATGGCTACACATCTAACCGTAACTCAGTGACTTGGATCCTGGGCTCTGAAGTCAGACTATTTTGATAACTGTTAGTATTGCAACTTGACTCTTTCTGTGCCGTACGTTCTTTCTGTGTAGATTGTAACTACTCAGTGCAGGCCCTAGCAAAGCCTAGGTGAGCTGATACAGACAGGTGCTCAGGATGCTTGGGACACAGTAAGCCTTCTGCAAAATGTAAGTGGCAAGTTTTTCTTTTTCCAGAAGTGGTAATTTTTAAAACAATATTATTAGTAGCCATGGTTACTACTCTGTTACCTTTAGAGAGTGGCTTGAAAGGGAAAGAGGGGAGGACTTCCCCTTTTTTATTTGTATGATTTGATTTTTTATTATTGCAATTAAAATAGGAATGAATTTTATAATTAGAAAAGGAGAGAAACAACAACAAACCTGTCTTTGGGCTCTCCGGAGGCCTTGGTTGAAATGAAATAGGTCATCGGGGAGGCACAGAAGTGTGTCCTGTCCATCTGCTTCCATCTAGGCTTGCTGCACGGGGTGACTTCAGGTAGGCGATCTGAAGAGGGTCAGCCTAGTTTCTCTAGGAAGCACCCCGTGGAACTGAATAGTCCAAGGAAGACTGCATCGCACCAGGCCGCATCAAGCGGATCCAGGCAGGGTCCGTCTCTCCCTGTCTCTCAGCAAGTCTCCCGGGCAAGCTGCAGTGATTCTCAGCATCCTCCTGTCAGTGACTGCCAGCAACCCTACTCCGTGCCCCAGGTTCAAGACTGGAGGAAGCACAGCACCAGGCCATCTCTCAGCGCTCCTTTCCATGGTACCCATGGTTACACCAGGGTCATGTGACCATATCTAAACCAATCACTGCTGTTGGAAAATTGAGCAAGGATCTGATTGGCCATTCCTTTAGTAGCCATCTACTGAGGAGGTGACCCATAGAGTCACTTGGACTGAATGCCGAGACTAAGGAGAAAATGGGTGATTCCCTGAAGGAGAACGGGAGTCCAGTTGCAGAGGAAGCATGAATGTGCTGGGTGGCAAAACACGAAGTTCAATACAGCCAGACACGGTGGCGAATCCTCTTAGTTCTAGAACCCAGGGGGACGTGAGAGTTCAAGGCCAGCCTGGGCTACATAGGAAGACTTTTATCAACATAACCAAGTGAGTCTTGAGAGATGGCTCAGCAGTTAAGAGCACTTGTTGCTCTTGCAGAGGACCCGAGTTCAATTCTCACCACCCACTTGGAGGCTTGCAATGGTCTGTAACTCCACTTCCAGGGGATTCAAAGCCCTCTTCTGATATCTGTGGACATCAAGTACACATGTGGTTTGTATTCATATGTGTGTGTGTGTGTATGTATACATATATAGACTGAATAATCATACACATAAACTAAAATAAAATAACCTAACAAAGGGCCAGCAATGTGGCTCAGCAAGATGCCTGTCACTGTTACCAAGCCTGGCATCTGGGTGTAATTCCCAAACCCACATGGCAGAAGGAGAGAACCAAGTCCCATAAGTTGTCCTCTGACCTTTACATGCATCACACACACACATTAAATGAATAAATATATATAATTTAAAACAACAACAAAGGAATGGACATGGTTTCCCTTATGTCCAGGCTGGGAAAATGCACACACAGTTGTCTTAAGGGTAGCAGGCTAATGATTTGGAATCAGGAAATCACTGAGGAGAGAGGGGTGAAGTCAAAATGAAGGATGGAGTAAACAGACTCAGGGTGTCCAGGGCCTCTCCCTACCCGTGTCCTGGGGAGTGGCAGCTTTGTGTCTGCCTTCCACTTACACAAGGTAAAAGCCTTAAATCTCAAACAGCCTTGAGTTCAGGCAGGGTAACACAAAGGAATACAGTTAGATTCCTGCACCAGGCCCTCATGCGTGACCGCTAGGCAGCTGATTTTCCCTCCCAACATCCATGCATCCAGACTCCAAGTGTTTGCATGCATCTGCATGTGAATGATTTAAAATACACTGCACGAGCCAAAGCAAACACACACACACACACACACACACACACACACACACACACACACACACGTCAGTGGGTCCGAATCTGCTCTGTACCCCCTCCCCTCCAGTAGGTGACATATGAAAGAACTATATTGGCACAGAGCAAAGGAAAAGCCCTTCTTTTATAGAGCACTAAGTCTGTGCTCAGTCAACAGTTGCCCGGTGATAACCCTCCTGCCCAAAGTTCAGTTCTTTAATCTCCACTATCTAATTCAAATCTGAAAAACACTGAGTGGGCCGAGAACGGCGGCGAGGAACATTACGGTGAGAACCGTGCTTTCATTTCCTGGCGGGGGTGTGGTTAACTTCACAACTTCGGCGTGACTCTAACCGTTGGAGGGTTTTACATTCAATTTCCTGTTTCCTTTTCTTAATAAAGAAAGGAAAAGCAGGCCCCCCCCCCCCCCCCCCCGCAGCAACTGTACTCAGAGTTCCATAGGAAGACACCACGGGGTTCCGAGCTGGCCACAAGCAAACACAAAACAAAACCCGAAACCCAGCAAACAGCAGTCCACGGAAGACCCAGGGGCCACAGGGCTGCCTGTCTCTGTTTTCATCAGCTGGGGCAGCAATGTTCCACCCCACGCCCATCAGACTTGCCCATCAGACTTGCGTCCATCTCTCTGTTTCTGAGTTAGTGAAGCCATTTGCCACGAAGGTTTAGAATGTACTTACTATTGGGGACGACGGCAGTTGAAGTAGCTGTCCTGTTGCAGGGACTGTCTACAATTCCAGCACAACCCCTCCCTCCAAGCGGCATTTCTTTTTCTTTTGTTTGTTTTGTTTTGTTTTGTTTTGTTTTTGTTTTTTTCGAGACAGGGTTTCTCTGTGTAGTTTTGGAGCCTGTCCTGGAACTTTCTCTGTAGACCACGCTGGCCTTGAACTCACAGAGCTCCGCCTGGCTCTGCCTCCCGAGTGCTGGGATTAAAGGCATGTGCCACCACCACCCAGCTCCAAGCAGCGCTTCTACTTTACGTGTGAGGGAACAAGGGGCATGGAGGTGCTTTGATAATTTGTCCAACTGTCCTTGGCAGCTTTAATTGTCAGCTTGACACAGTTTACAGTCATCTGGCTGGAGAGCCTCAATTGAGCAACTGGCGCGATCGGATTGGCTTGTGGCCCTAGCTGTGGGGGACTACCTTGATTGTTAACTGGTGCAAGGGGGTCCAACTCACTGTGGGCAATACCATTTTCCTGTGCGGGTGCTCCTGGGCTGTATAAGGAAGCCAGCTGAGTATGATTCAACCAGTAAGCGACCTTTCTCTTCGGTTGCCTCCAGGTTCCCTCCTGGAGTTCCCTCAGTGACAGACTGGAAGTATTGGATAAAATAAACCTTTTCTCTGACCAGTTGCTTTCTGTCAGAGTGTTGGATCAGAACAGAAAGCACACTAGAGCACCAGCCTGCTCTCAAAAGATGGAGATGGATTTTCATTCTTTTCTTCATTCACTGGATTTCTGTTGCTGGTCTTCTATTTGTTGGGGGAGGGGGGCGCATTACAAAAAAGGTTATAGTCAGGGTTACTCAGAAAAACTCTGTCTCAGAAAAAAAAAAGAAAGAATTTTTTTTAAGTGTGTGTGTGTGGGTTAAGAGCACTGGCTGTTCTTCCAGAGGACCTGGGTTCAATTCCCAGCACCCACATGGCAGTACGCAACTGTCTGTAACTCCACCTCCAGGGGATCCAACACCCTCACACAGACATATATTCAGGCAAAACATCAATGCACATAAGATTTTAAAAAAAAAAGGCAAAAATGAGATTTTAGCAGAGGGATGGTGGCAGCACTCGGGAGGCAGAGGCAGGAGGATCTCTGAGCTCGAGATCAGTCTGGTCTACATAGTTCCAGGATAGCCAGGGGCATGAAGAGAAACCCTGTCTTGAAAAACGTTTTTTAAAAAAGTTACAAGTGAGGGCACCTGTGCTCAGGATGAGCCCTGTTTGCAGAAAACCACCTGTGTAGAGTCCAGGTTTGGCGTGTTTGTCTGGAGTTTCATTTATCCAGGTTCTTTATTATTATTATTATTATTATTATTATTATTATTATTATTATTTGCATTGATGTTCTGTCTGCATATATGTCTGTGTGAGGGTGTCAGATCCCCTGAAACTGGATTTACAGGCAGTTGTGAGCTGCCACATGGGGCTGGGAATTGAATCCAGCATTTTGACTGTAGTCCCAGCATTTTGGAGGTGGGGCAAGAGAATCGGGAATTCAAGGCCATCCTTAGCTACCCGGTAAGACTGAGGTCGGCCTAAGGGTATTTGAGACCTTGCCTTAAAAAATAATCTCTTGCCGGGTGGTGGTGGCACATGCCTTTAATCCCAGCACTTGGGAGGCAGAAGGCAGATCTTTGTGAGTTTGAGGCCAGCCTGGTCTACAGAGCGAGATCCAGGAAAGGCGCAAAGCTACACAGAGAATCCCTGTCTCGAAAAACCCAATATATGATAGACTGTTCTAGCTGGAATGGTTGGAGCAGCAAAACAATGAGATTCTGTGTGTGTGTGTGTGTGTGTGTGTGTGTGTGTAAGGGATGGGCAGGGTACAGATAGTATCTGAGGTAGGCATCCAGCAGGAAAGGGGCCAATCACAGCACTAAGAGAATGCACTAAGAGAATGCAAAATGAAGAAGTCATGTGCACAGTACAGCAAAATTTGGCAGCAGCCCTTGGCTGTAGCAGCCACGTGAGAAGCCAGGCTCCTCACCTTCCTACCGATGTGACCCTGGGTCACTTATTTCACTTGTACTCAGCCTTGGTTTCCCAACCTGCGAAGTGGGCGGAGTCAACAAAATGACATAAAGCTGGGTCGGTCTCTCCTCCCTGGCAGCTAGGCTAGCACTGTGGTCTGTTTACGGGGGGATCCCTGCAGTAGCTCTTCCACCAGATCAGTGGAGAGATGCGTGCGACCGCACCAAAACCATAACGTAAGAGCCCAGAGGACTGGAAACTACAGCCCTGAACTAAAAGCAACATGTGTCAGCCCCAGAGTCGGATAACACAGGCAAACCACAAATATGCCGCTTTGGTCTTTGAAGTTCTCCGAGAGGGCAGGGCCCGCTGTAAATTACTTCATGCGATGGAGTCAAACCACATTTTTTTTTTCTTCTTTATCTCATCGGACTTCACAGGAAATCTATTCCTCTGTTCAGATTTGAGATAAAACAGCCTTTCACCTTGACTCTCCTTGGTGGCAGGAACTCGTCCACGAAGGCGCTCACTTTTCTATCCTAGGCTGGATCATCATCGACTCCGATTTAGTAGGCGTGTGGATTTGAATTGCCCTTATGTGACAAGCAGTGGATGTTTAAATCTACAGAGATGTGCTCAGCCATCAGGCTGAGATGGTGGTCTAAGAAAAGGAGGTGAGGATCGCTAGGGGGAAGCCAGCCAAGGCATGTGGATTTTTTTAAAGGTTATTTATCTTGTGCCTGTAATCCCCTACCATGCTGTTGCCCAATACTTATTTTAGGTTTCATGACTTCCAACTTAACCTCTGTGCCCAACAGAGAGAATCTATCCTGAGGTGTTGACATGATTTCTCAGGAGCTGTTACCAGGGCAGCTTCGGCTGCTTCCCCACAATTATCGGGAAAAATCGAGGAATTCCTCCAGACCCCCCCCCCCCCACACACCTAATGGAATGAGTCCACTGTCCAATTCTGAGAGTACTTGTTGCTAGGTCTCTTTGGAAAGGGCTAACTCGAGAGATGAAGGCAGGGCGTGGAATAGTGACTATAAACACTACCCTAGTATTCGAAAACTCATTTTCACATAATCCAGAAAGAACCAAAGATGGCCCAGGCCACCACCACAGTACTGATGCCTGACCTCTGTGGACTATTTGAGCCCCCGCCTCACTATATACCTATTCATCTTAAAAAGAAGGCACTGTGGTATAACGGTTAGTGTTGTCAACTTGACAGAGTCTGCACTCACTCTAAAGCAGGAATCTGTGGAAGACTATCTTGATTGTTAATTCATGTCAGAAGACTCACTTTAATTGTGTATGAGAACAACTCCCGGGCTTGGGGTCCCATGGGGTCCTTTTTTTGTTCTGTCGGGTCCATTCTGAGTCTTGTAGCAGACTGTGGAGTTACTGGAGCCTTCTCTCTAACCCAGGAACTTCTAGAGTGGCCATTGGGAGTTTGGGTGCCTATCAGATGACATTCTGGAGGCATGGGTCCCCAGGATCCCCCGGTAACTGAACTTGGAGGCCTTGAATCCTTAAGTTTGTATGGAAATGTTGGCAGACTCTCCTTGGTCCCACATCATCTTCTCTAACTCTGAAGGAAGTTGAACACACTCCAGGAAGTCAAGGTGAGTTTGGACCTCTCAGCCTTGCTTGTGTTGATTTTGAAGGTTAAATTCTCTGTCTCTGTTTCATCACCAGTAAAAGGAATTATAATCAAACACACCTCATAGATTGTTTAAGAATTAAGTTTAATTAATTATTAAGAATCTACATCAGCCACCTTAAGGACTCCAAGGACTCAATGTAGGTGACATAATCATCTACCTCTTGTCTCTCTTTGAGGAGATTCTAACTGTCTCAAGCCCACAACACATATGATCACATCCGGGTAGGGAGTGGCCTCAGGAACAAAGGCTGTAGCCCTGCCAGACCGCTCTTGGAGAGGAAATGGTTTCATCACCTAGCTGTCTAAGTCAGGGCACTTTCTTCAGGGAAGGGCTCTCTGTAACCTCGACAGCTCAGCCTCTGGGTTACACCAGGCACCACCAACCCGGCTCCTCCAGCTCCTAGCGTGTCAAGGAGCCCCTGAGAGTTACACACCCACCTCTTGGGCAGGATGCTCATCCATGACAGGCCTGAGCGTCATTGTCTTGGCTTTGTTCTGGCCTGACACCGGTGAACAGCTCATTTAAGCCGGTGCCCTTCTGAAGGTCCTTTTTGTCTACCTGGTGACCACGACTATCAACTTCAGCTGGGAAATCCTTGAATTCCAGAAAGGCTACCCCCGGGGCTCACAGCAAGAAGCTTCCACAAATGACCAAGGAGCCTGAGAAATGAATTGTGGGTACAGAGTGGGGACATAATGGCCGTGCCTGTGTATCTATCCTCGCATAACATGGCCCTGCAGGAACACCCACAGTTGAGCTGTGGATCCTGGGACTGACGCCTTGTGTCCAAGGCTCCTGTGGTCCATGGAAACCGCGTAATGTGTGGCCGGCCATTCCCTTGACTTCTCTGTCTCCATTTCTCATCTGTACAATGTGACCATGACGAGGACAACGGTATTTAAATACTCACCTCTTTAGGTTGTTTTGGGATGCCAATGAGTTTTTATAAAAATGTTTAGAATCCCGTCTGGTTAGTTGGGCAGACAGAGGCGGGAGAATCAAGACGTCAACATCTTCGGCTACACAGGGAGTTTGAGGCCATCCTGGTCTAGAAACTTCGTATCTAAAATCCAAAGCGCACACACAAACAGATAGCAACAGCAACTAACACAAGAACAGAAACTAAAATACAGTTGGTTGTATAAGCATGAGTTGTTGTTTTCCTCTAAGTCAGAGATCTCCATTCTGGACAGGGCCTCCAATAAATTAGGAGGTTAAACCTTCAGTCTGATTGACCTTGAAGATTGCTCTCTGTGAGTGTTATTACATCATCTAAAAAGAATATATGCCAGGGCTGGAGAGATGGCTTAGCAGTTAAGAGCACTGGCTGCTCTCCCAGAGAACCAGGGTTCAATTCCCAGCACACACACACCGCAGCTCACAACTGTCTATAACTCTAGTTCCAGTGAATCTGGAACCCTCACATGGACATACACAAAAGCAAAAACACTAATACACATAAAATTAAAAAAAAAAGTCTTAAAAAAAATATAAGCTAAGCCCATATTTCACTCTTGGGGACAGCAGTCTCCCCAAATAGAGCATAAATGTCAGATGTCAGATTCTCTCTCTCTCTCTCTCTCTCTCTCTCTCTCTCTCTCTCTCTCTCTCTTTCTTTCTTTTCTCAGTGTCTCATGTAGCCCAGGCTCCTGCCTCAGCCTCTTTCCCATTGCCGTGATTACACGTGTGCCACTTTGTGAACTTTTTGCTGTTATTTTTGAAGCAAGAACTAAGGTGCCCCTAGGTCATAAAATAGGATAATCTAGCCCAAATAGATTTGACCACCGGTTCCCTAATCCCGGATCTTGCAGTGTCGGGAATCTGGCAGGCCTGCCCTTCGCCCTGAATCTGGGTGATGTCAGTAATACAGGAATAGGTGAAATGCCAGCCACGCCTAGCTAGCCTAGAAAAAAGGAAATACTTCCCACACCTTGATTTTGCACAGGAGGGCCCCCAGGAAAGGCATCCCCAGCACTAGCGCCTGGACCTGCTTCAATGCCTGGGTGTGGCTGCAGCAACCACCCAGTACAAACTGTAGTGAACCTGCTGCCCTCTCCCACCCCCGCTGCCAAGTCAAACAGAACACTGGGAACACAAATAGAATCATCACAATAAACCGGTTGTTGGAGCCAGACACCGGACAACCCACTCCCTGGCACTGGCACCCCCTTCACAGGTCCAGACGTGAGCAGTGCTCGGAGGGCTGAGGAAGGTGTGGCCCTTGGGCATTCCTGCCCAGCCAGAAGCCCTGCCGCTTGTCTGTACTTATTGCCACCTACATGCCTTGCTCAAGGAGCGGCTTGCCAAAGCAGCGAGGGACAAGGGGCTTCCATTCCTCCAAGCCCTGGATCTCTAGGAGATGCCCTTCGCGCCAGACCCGCTTGACAAACACAGCTTGTCAGGAGAGAACTCTTCAAAAGCTCTCACATCCTAAAGGCATCTGAGGTCGGGAGGCAGTCGTGGTGGACGTGCTTCTCTGCAGGGTCAGGCATGGGGAGAAGAAGGAGGCGCCAATCCTAAATGACAGCTTCAGATAAACGAGAGGAGAGTGCTCCAGGTAGCCCTGAACTCAAGTGGTGCCCTCCCTAGCCCAAAGCAGGTCAGACTCCTCAAACCGCCCAAACCTTTCTGCTGTGTGCTCTGGGGCATGTCTCTCTTTGCCTCCTTGGATCCGGAGCCAAGCAGGAAATGTAGGTTATAGTCCCTAAGAGGCAGAGATGGATCCTCCTGCTTACTTTCTGGTGTCAGCACCTTTTCCAGATAGGCTAACAAATCTCACAAATGATCATCAACACCCCCCACCCCCACCCCGACAACCCCATCACTTGACCTCTTGAGCTCTCCCAGCCATTTCATTTTAGTAACTTTGGGGAAGTGATTAGAGCTTCTCTGTGGAAAGGCATTCACATAGAATGATCCAGAAGGAGGTTTTCGTGGCCTTGCACCGCATGGTGAGGACGGAGGATGGGCGAAGGGTCTAAAAAGGAACATCTGGCTGGGGAGCCCGATGCTCTGTAGACCCTTCATCCTTGGCATGTTGTCTGTTTAACTACCTGAACCTCAGTTTCTTCAGCTGTCAGAGAGGACAGCAAAGTCTACTTCTCAGGGATGTTAGAAGGATAAAAGAGACAACGGGAAAACATACTGTTCCATCACATGAAAAACACGAGGTATAGCATCCTTCCTTTCTCCTCGCCGCCCCCTTTCTGTCAGGGATTTGCTCAGTCCTTGATTGGCATGAAGAATTAGAAGAGAGCTTTGGAGAGAAAATCATTCAGCAAAGGAAAATGTCATTCTCACTCAGCCATGAGTTTCTGGGCTTGATAATAAGGATTGCTTCTCCATTTCTTTGTAAGTGGCAAGATGGGTTATTTTGTCACCTGCAGGGGAGTCTCATCAGCTCTCTCCCACATGACACAAAGCATAAACACTTCATTTCCAAGCCCAGCATTGACTCAGTCTAATCTACCTACAAGGCAGGCCTTTCCACAGACCTGAACCTGAGGGTCTGTCTTGCCTCTGCCTTATGTTCCTGGTGGAATATTGGAAAGAAGATGATAAATGATGCCGAAGGAGATCCAGCCTGATCACCGGTTGACCGGATAAAGTAGAAATGACTATTGCATCTCTAAAAAATCGGCAGAACGGGCAGTTGCTGCCTTGCCTAGGGTCCTATAATAAACAGTACCCACGTGGCTATATCTTAACTATTATTTAGGGGTTTTAAGTGCAAAGATAGGTTTGTTCCACTCGCCATATTCCTTCTCTGTTTGGAACCGGGCAGGAGTTCCAAACTGCTGCCATGGCCTATTAAAGCAGAGATTTTTTATTTATTTATATTAGTTGATGGAGATGGAGAGATAGGACTAGGGTTCAGAGAGTGCTGGGGGTGAGTAGAGACCTGAAGAGTGGCAATAGCGTAGGAAGGGAAGGGAAGGAGACCTGTTTAGAGAAGGGTGCCAGGGAAGTGAGTAACAAGTGGGTCAGAGGATGGAGCAAGGGGGTGTCGTAAGGGAATGGATATCCTTTGCGGACAGACAGGTGGTCAAATGTCTAAGGGACGCCCAGTGCGGGTTATTGCCGAGTAACAGGAAACCCTGAGGTGCTGAATGGTCGGCGCTGGAAAATGGAGTGGGCAATGTGTTGGAACAGGACTGGAAAGCCACCAGGCCAATCCCAAACACCATTCATTTCCAGGAGCTCCTCGGAGATGTCTCCGCCTCTAACGCAGACTCTAACGCGCTCACCCAGTGGCTCCAATTTTTGTTGTTGCTTTGGAGTCTTGCTATATTGTCAGGGCTCCTGAGAACGGGAAACGCTCCTGCTACAGTTCTTGTGTGCTGCGATTACAGGAATGCACCCCATGCCCTACAATGATTGTTTTTCATTCCAGTGAGTAATCTCCCTTTTGGCTCCCACACTCCCATCAGGCACAACTTTAAATCCAGATGGCGGTTATTTGGAGTCCTGAGCCTTTCAGCCGAGTCTTATCACCCAGAACTCACATTCTGTGTAGGGTGGTCGTCTCCACCTCTTGCTCTGTTTTTTTTTTGTTTTGTTTTGTTTCTTTTTGTTGCTCCAACCTCTCTGTAACTGTTTCCAGAGCCGGGCCAAGGGAAAAAAAAGAGAGCAAGAGGCGGCACACAAAAAGTCCTCATGTTTGGCTGCCTTGTCTTAAGAATTAAGACAGAATTAAACTTCAGTTGTTGACCTTAGTGTTTCAGGACTTTCTCGTGTTTGCAAATCACAGCCTTTGGGGACTTCTGAGTCCCCCTCCCCTATGAGTGGGGTCATTTAGGCATCCGTTCCCTCAGGTCTTCCCCAAAGTTCTGTGGAATGAATGCCTCGAGTTCTTTTGGCTTCCCGTCTTTCTGCTGCATAAAGGACGAAATTTAAACTTTTCCTCTCCTGATTTTCCTTGACTCTGGGGTTGACTCCAACAGTGAAGAGTTTTCTAATCTGGGTTTTAGTCCAGTCTCCTGGGCAAGGTAGTTTGGTTAGTGGCTGGTCTGTGGTCTACTGTCTGAGGAGAAGCGGTTAGGAAGATCACCCAGACAAAATTATGGCCCATTGAGGGTGGAGGGAGTGATCTAGGTTTGGCCTCAGTCTGGAGTCCCTGGCTCATAGACAAATCTTGGCTCAGGACCTGAGGCTGAGGCGTGCTGGGACAGCCTAGGGGGTGTCTTGGCTTTCCCAGGGCTGGGGAACCCTCGCTGGCCCGGGGGCGGTAGACGCTGTTCCAGAATCTGTTCTGGCTCCACTGCCGCCTCAGCACTTTCTAATTACAGCTCCAAACAACAACAGCAGCCTCTGAAGTCATGGCAACAGGCCCCTCCCACCAGGCCTGCCGCCCGGCTGGCAACACGTGACGGCGACGCTCCCTCGCGCCCGGGCGCAGAGGGAGGGCGGGGAGGCGGAGAGGAGGGAGGGATGACGTTGGCTCTGTCGTCTCCATGGATATAATGCATAGACGTCAACGCCGCCAGTGTTTGGTGTGTAATGTTCTTCGGTCTCCATGGGAACGTCAGGCGGCCCAACACAGGACCCCGGCAACAGGCTTCTGATTGGCTCGAGGCTTGTAGGGGTGGAGCTTCGGCTCCCGCCCGCCCGGCCGTGTTGCTGTTTTGGTTGTTGTCCTCCCAGCTGTTTATTTCTGTAACAGATCTTGGAGGCTGCGGTCTGGATCTGTCGCCAAGGATGAGATCCAGGAGAAAACGTGCTCAACGTGCAGCTTCGCTCCTACTGATTACAGCCCCACAGACAACATTGCTCCACAGTCACCAAGTCGCTTGTGGGAGCCTTGCTCCGCGTGCCCAGCGTCTGCTGCGGCTCAGTATTTTGGTGTCAGAACGTCGGCTCCCCGCCCGCCCGCATCGCCGCCCAGCCATGCCATTTCCTTTTCAGCCAAGTCCCAGAAATGGATTGGCTTCCCAGTTAACGCTTTTCACGCTCTCAAGAGCAGTCGGGGGGCCTTTCATACCCAGTTCCTGGATTCGGTGTTACCCCCTGCAGGATCTGGCTCCATTCCTCCCCCCCCCCCCCCCCCCCCGTCTGGTCCTAATTCTGTGCAATGACATCATTTATCCACATTCTCACCAAGAGATGCCCAGATTTCTTGTAGCCGGCGTACATCAAAGAATCCCAAATGACTTTGGGTGGGTACTTCTGGTTAAGGACTATTATTATTTTCTCTCTGTCCGGTTGAAGCCAGAAGCGACAGAGAGGGGGGGAAGGGGGGGAAGGTAATTTACACTTGATTCCTCCAAATGAACTAAAACCAAACTGAAGAAAGAGATACACAGAGTCACTTTTTACATATTAAAATGCCATACTTTTTTTTTTTTTTGATAAATAGTACTACCATACTGGTGGAGTTAACATTCCAAGGCATAAATAATATCTACAGAAACTTTTCTGCCTGCCTCCGTCTTTGGGGATTGAAGCCAGGGCCCAGGGCCTTGTATGTGCTAGGTAAGCTCTCTACCAGAGTCACACATTTCCAGCCCCAGAAACAGTTTTAACCTTACCCTGGACTCCCATCAGTGAAACCAAGTTAGCATCTGTCTAGAGATAACAATCTCTCCTCGGGGCTTTCAGTCAAGTCCAGCTTAAAAGAATGCCTTAAAATCTTTAGTTCCAGAGTCAAATAGAATACACCTTCACCAGCTCATGCACACACAAGCCTGAGATGTTTCATAAAATGCTTCGATGACCTGATAACATGCTTTCAAACCCCAGGAAGAGAGACTGACACAAACCTCAAGTTAAAAACCAGAAAGTAAAATGGCTGTCCTCTTCTTGGGTTGATAAGAAAGGGACCAGTGTCTTTCTCCTTTAATCTTAGCCTACTGCCTCCTTTCCCCGTTATCTGCACTGGTGAATATCTTTGCTAATTTCCTTTGCCCTCTTCTTGGCCTGCCTCACAGCCTATAATTCCCTTCAGAGATGTGAGTGAAATTAAATGAAATTAGGAGCTTGCTTAATGCAAACAGGACCAAAGGGCACAACTCTTTATCATAAGGAACTTCATTCATTAAGTCAGGAACTGCAGGCGTTTGCTATTTACCCAGGAAATGTATTAAAGTGCCAGCAAGTCTCCCTCCTGTCTTGACACTGCCAGGGGGGAGTTGAAAGTCTGATATAAGATCATCTCTGGACCATCATCCATTGCTTTCTAATGTTATTGTTCCTCTCTCCATTTCCAGGAACACAGAGTGTCTTGGTTTCTAAGAGACAACATATCTGGGTTATACAAAAAGAGGGGTCAAGGGTGCTATTTACATTGCACGCTGAAGACGCCCTGAAGAGATGGATGTGGTGGCGGGGTGTTCTCAGTGTTGGACGAGAAAGAGAGGAGGAGGGTGGTAGGGCAGAGTCTCTAAGTGCCCGGATTTCACTCTAGCACAAGGAACAGATTTATGACCCTGGCCAAGGTCATCCATCACAGTAAAGCGTCCATACTTTATTTCTCTTTTTGTTACACCCAAACATGGCATGGACCATGGTATGTGGCTCAAAGAGTCTTCACTTCTGGAAATCCTAAACTGATTACAGTTTAATGATATTATGAGGAACACACACACACACACACACACACACACACACACACACACTGATACAAACTCTCTTCCTACCCTGTATTTTGGTTATACCACTTTTTTAAAAAAAAATTTTAAACCTTGTGTTGTGTGTCTGTGTATGGGTATGTACAGATGGGTACAGGTGACTGCAGAGGTCGAACTGGGGTGACCCCTGCACTGGGGTCCCCTCACTTTTAACTACTGAGACATCTCTCCAGCCCCAGCTTTCTTCTTTCTTTCTTCCTTCCTTCCTTTCTTTCTTTCTTTCTTTCTTTCTTTCTTTCTTTCTTTCTTCCTTCCTTCCTTCCTTCCTTCCTTCCTTCCTTTCTTTCTTTCTTTCTTTCTCTCTCTCTCTCTCTCTCTCTCTTTCTTTCTTTCTCTGATCCAATTCAACAAAAGGACCATGATGACCTTCCATATTGCTGACTTTTTAAACCACAGGGCAATTAATTTCCCAGTGTATTTCCTGGTCTGTAACATGGGACCTGGACACTCCCTGTGTTTGCTTTGACTGAAGAGGGCTAACTGGAGAGGATGATTCTGTGTTGGCACTGTGGATATGCCAACTACTGTTTCTTATGATTGGGCACACTCTCCCCCAACCTCTCTGTGCCCGTGCCGAGTGGAAGGGCCTCTACCCACCAGATTTCCAGAGCAAAGGTTCTGTCCAAAGCCGGGGTGTGTAAGAAGAGTGACCTGCTTGACCTAAAAGTTACGTGCGTCCTGAACCTCTTTCACATCCCAGACAGAGTGGAAGGTGACCCCTCTGCTCATGTTTCTCATGTTGGACTTTTCTCAGATATAAAAATGAACATGTTGCGGTCAACCCTCTTACCCCTCAGATCTGATATGAGTTCACACTAGTAATTCTTACAGCAGAGGTTGTTGAAACCATAAAGCAGAATGATTTCCAAGTTTAACAATATTTTCTAAGAGTTCAAGGCCAGGGGCTGGACATGTAACTCAGTTGGTAGAATACTTGGAGAACATGGGTTCCAATACTGCATAAACTGGATGTGGTGGCGCACACCTATAATCCCAGCATTCAAGAGATGAAGGCGGCCCACACCTGTAATCCCAGCATTCAAGAGATGAAGGCAGTAAGATCAGAAATTCAAGGTCATCCTCAGTTTACATGGTGAGTTTGAGGCCCTTCTTGGATACATGAGACCCTGTCTTGAAAACAAAACCAATCAGACAGAACCTAATGCTAAAGAACAGCTCTTCAAAGTCAAATAGTCTGCAGCTCGGTGACCACTCCGCTTTGTCTGTACTTTCCTGTCTTTCTCCTGACGGTTCCACTTTGGAGTCCATGGGCTTAGAATGGTGGGAAGCAGACCAAGAGAAGTGAACATTTTAACTCAACAATTGTGGATAGACTTGCATGGTGGCTCACACCTGGAACCTCAGAACCGGGGACGCTAAGGCAGTAGGGCACCATGAATTCCAGGTGACTCTGAGCCATAGAGTGAGACCTTGCCCCCCATCCAAATAAACAAATAACCCGAACTTCTTAAAGGGGTGTAGTGGCATGTGCCTTTAATGCCAGCACTGGGAAGGTGAGACAATTGGATCTCTGTGAGTTGGAGCCCAGCCTGGGCTACACAGACTCTATCTCAAAAACAAAACCAATCCATTTCTTGGACTAGCATCTATGGATCACCAATAAAAGAGAGTCACATACTCCTACTGGGAAGGTTTCTCAGTGTCAGGATATAGTTTCCTCCTAAACTGAAACATTCCATCCTACAGAGAAGCTCCTTAAGCAGGAAGGTTAACAACTCAAAAGAGCTTCAGGAAGTTCCTGAAACTGAGCAGGTTTACCAGGCCCCTCCCTGCCAGAGTAAGCAATAGAGGTGAGAGTCCCTCTGAGATTACTGGGAAAGAAGGTTCAAGAAGACTCACAAACAAACTGAGCTGCCATGAAGACTCTGAGACCAGACCTGGAAGAAGCAGAAACCACCTGAGCTGCCTGGGAGATATTTAGACCAGAGTCACTTGGAAAGGACACCCTCCAACCTTTTGAGGTGCATGTTTCCCAGCTTTTGTGAGCCATCACATACTGGGGTAGGTTGTACTGATCCAGCTATCTTAGAGTCTTTCCTGCCCCTATAAGGAACCCTTTGCCCATACTCCTGTAAGTAACCCCGATAAGATTCATTGGTTCAACAAGTTGAACTTTGGTGGTATCCGTACTTATGATCTGTTGTGAGTTCCCTAGTTGGGGTGAGTAGACACGTGTTACATCTCCCCATGGAAAGTTTTGACACATGACACAGGAACACAATGTCATGAAAAATTCTCTTGGAATTATTTCCACTTTGGGGGCAGACTGATTTGCTTTCGCTGAGTCTAGTCCTTGCTTGGGCTGTGCCCCCCTACCTAAACACTAAGGGTCTCATCCCAGGAGATAAAACTGCTGATGGCACTCTTCGTGGTCCAGCCAGATCTGATAGAGCTGAATAACAGGGACTGGCAGAGTTCCCGGAGTCGGGAACAAGCCTGTCTTCTGCCCAGTGTCTCAGAGCACAGATACCAGCAGAACCGGTCGGTCTAGCGAGCACCTTGAGAAAGCCCAGCCCGTTTTCCTTGCTGCTAGTTTTCTTTCTTAGAAGTGGAAGTGTTTACATGTTCTGTGATTACATATGAACTCATTGAAACCAGAAAAAATGCCTCCTAAATCCCCCCCCATGCACACACTCACACATACATGCACACACACGGGTGCACATACACACACACACACACACACACACACGCATGCACACGCACACGCATGCACGCACAAGGATAGATGTAACTCAGTGGAGTGCTTGTCCTGTCTAGCATGCCAGAGGCTCTGGATTCAATCCCAGGTACCCTAAAACAAGCAAGCAAACTCAACTCTATAAACATCTCTTGGAGGAGCTTCATTTTTTTTTTATATTAGACTAATTTCTTTGCAAATAAACATGTATAATTATAAACATGTGTTATTATAAGTGTTGTTAAGTGTATATAGAGGATGAAGCTATAATTTAGCTCTCTGTAATGTAAGTATAATTAAGGGCCACGAGCCTGAGTTTCTCTTATCAGACATTCCCTGGTAGGTACCTAGGGAAACAAAATCCACTGAGGTCACCAGGGCACTTCTTCCACTATATTGGAAAGAAAGGGAGAATATTTAGACCAATTATCCCCTGTGGGTCTGGCAACTGTAACATCAGTATTTAAAACAAACAAACAAACAAATAAATGATTGAACCTAAGTCAAGGATGATGTCACACGCCTTTGATGCCAGGACTCTGGAGGCTGAGGCAGGATGCTTGAGTTTGAGCCGTACTAGATTTCACATTGATTTTGTCCCAACAGACAAAAAAATTGAACTTATCCAGCAGCCCGAACAACACACTAAGAAAGCCCATCAGTGAACTGAGTAAGTACTAAATGACCTCAGCGATGTATCCCACTGTCATTCTAGAGCAAGCACTCAGTGAGTACAAGCTATTAATAGTATTTCCACTGATTCAAAAGGTTTCTTAAATGTTTATTTGTGTATCTGTGTATGTAGGTGTCCAAGGAGGCCAGAAGAGGGTGTTGAATCCCCTGGAGCTGGGTTTACAGGCTGTTGTGAGCCAGCCAATGTGAGTGCTGGGAACCAAACTTATATACTGTGGAGAAGCTGCGAACACTCTTAAATGCTGAGCCATCTCTCCCACCCCCGAAAAAGTATTTCTGAGCAGCTATTATGTGGTAGCTTCTGTATTGGACTCAAGAGAGTCCGTGATGAGTAAAACATAAATGAAGTGTCAGCTTTTCTAGAGTTGGGCAGTGGACACCAAACGCGTGTACCCAACAGTTAACAGCCACTAGAACGTGGCCTCTCTAAGTGTTTGAGGGTACATCAGTAAACCAAAACAATGATCAGCTAGGCCTGATGGTTCAGACCTATGATCTCATCTACTTGAGAGGCTGAGGCAGGAGGACTCCAAATTCATCTTGGGCTACAGAGTGATTACAAGGCTAACCTGGGCAACTTAATGAGACCCTGTCTCAAGATTAAAAAAAAAAAAGTCTAGACAAGGCTGGGAATGAATGTATCTCTGTAATAGAGCACTTGCCCAGCCTGTACAAGGTCCTGGGTTCAATCCCTGGTATGACAAAGCAAAACAACAACAAAAACAAAACAAAAAAAACAAAACAAAACAAAAACCAACTACCTAACCTCTACAAAGATCTCTTCATGGAGTTCACATTTTAGATTTTAGGCTGATCACTTTGTATGTAAGTATGTGTTATTAGAAATGGTGTGTAAGTGCAGTCAGTGGGAAACCTAGGATAGGATGAGGAATTCTAAGAGGTTCCTTACTCAGCCTGAGTATTAATGGGAGTCCGTGTGAGGATGACATTTTAAGTTCGAGATCTAGACAGGGAGGGGGATGAAAGATTAAAGAGTAAGGGGTGGGGAAGAGAATGTATGCACAACACTAGTGACGTACATTCATTCTTCAGGCTGTTTCCCAACTCTCCTCACAAAGACATCCCAAGTGTGCACTGGCGCTGAATTCAGGCCTCAGCTCCCTGCACAGAAGCAGCTGCTTGGCCTCGCCTTCCCATTTCTCAGGAATCGCTGGCAGCAGGCAGATGCTACCTCCGCTTCCCTGGGTCTCCACTGCCTGGAACCATCAGTACTAACTATGATAGAAATGACCTCTCTGGGAACTGAGCGACTTCTTGTCCTTGCTGTAATGAAAGTCACCCGGCTGCCCCCCAGGGATGTGTCAGCCTACATTTGCGGCTGGATTTAAATAATGAAGTGTGGTTTGTATAATCCATCGGAGGCCTGAGCTACCCTCTTCCCTGGGCACACATCCCCCTCGCCCTCTGCTACTGAATTTTCTCTCATTTCACTTTCAGTGCTTTGCTTATGTCATTTCCATTAGCAAGCTTCCCTAGTCAGGTTCATATTCCAGCTACGAAATAGTTCACATAGTTCAGTGCAGACATAATATTTACAGGAACTGGAGATGGGTGGATTTGATGGTGGCTTGTGGAAAAGCCGCCAGTGCTGTCAAAATAACAAAGAATTCAAGAAACAGATGCTGTGCAACGATTTCCCAAGAACCTCCCCCCACGCGCATGCGAACCCCCCCACCCCCAACACACTCAATCAAACCTTGGGTAAGCGTTCAGGGGAGTGGTGTCCTGAGTGAGAAAGCTTGATTTGCTCGATGTTCTGCTATTTTACAGCCCAGATTCTAAGCTGAACTCTTCTTGTCTGTTGTCAATAGCTTTCCAACAAAGGGCGAAATGGAATGTGCCTGTTTTCACATTCCTGTAAAAAGAGTCCTGGAAGACCTCAAAGCCTGAGGTGGAGTGACTGACTGACTTCCTTGTTTTGGAGACGCTCTCAGCTACGGAGAAGGATCTCGTGACCACCTTAGGAGCGTGGTGGCATCTATAAGAAGGTTCTAGAGGGCTCGGAGTTGCATGAGAATGAAATAAAACTGTCTATATCCTGTTTGGGTAGCTAGGGAGGAAATGAAGCGAGGAAGGAGCTGGGAATTTTCCAAATTTGGTAGCACTGATCCAAAAGTTGGCATTTAAGGTCTAGGAAAGGGAGTCACTCACCCCGACAGTAGGGGTGGGGATGACCCTTCGCAGCTTGGTAAGGGTGGGGGCGAAAGGGCCAGCAGATCTGTCTCCCTCCCTTCTCGTCTCCCTCTCATCATTTCTCTCTCTCTCTCTCTCTCTCTCTCTCTCTCTCTCTCTCTCTCTCTCCTTTCTTTTGACAGAATCTTTCTAAAGCCCTGGCTGACCTCAAATTTCACAGCAATCCTTCTGCTTCAGTATCCTGAGCGCTGGCATTGCGGGTGTGCACCACCACCACCACCACCATACCTGATGGCTACTTCCCCCTGGTCATTCCCGACCACGTAGAGTGGCCTCCCTCTACCCTGCCCAAAATAGCAACACAGCTACAATACCATGTATCCTTCCACCTTAATTAAACTCAGCATTACTTTAAAAAAAAAAAAAAAGTCAGTCTCCCTGGTGTGTGTGTGTGTGTGTGTGTGTGTGTGTGTGTGTGTGTGAAAGAGAGAGAGAGAGAGAGAGAGAGAGAGAGAGAGAGAGAGAGAGAGAAAGAGAGAGAGGTGGGAGACCAGAAAATATCCTTGTGGAACTGGTTCTCTTCCACCATGTAGGTCGCAGGGATCAAACTCAGGTTGGCAGACTTGAGTGACAAGCACCCTTACCCATCACACCAGCACCTTAGCATTTACTTTTATCTGATATTTCTGTTTGTTTTCTTGGTCATTCATTATCAGACAATAAGCCTTGTCTTAGGAAGCTTGCCTATTTACCATGGATTCCAGTGATCTGCACATAGTAGGTGCTCACCAAAGGTGTTGAGTGAATGTAAAGACCGGGATACCAGAGTCTGCACATTTTAAATCAAGGACGGACTAACTGCAGAGGCCCTGTCTCGGTGCTTTCTGGCTTACACACAAGGAAATGGTGTGCTGAAGTGCGTGAAAACCCCTTTCTTCCCTGAAGGGAATTCTGAAACCATTGGGAAATAGGAAGCAAAATAGAATCATCTGATAAAAACACAACTAAATTAACCTCAAACTAGATGTATGATATAAACACCTCAGAGCCGCTCTTATCTAAACACACAGACTAAGACACTTAATGTGAAACTCTCCACTCTCTTCATATGGCTGCCTTACTGTATGGTTCATAAATGGGTTGAGAAGAGCCAGGAGCCGTGGCACAGGCCTATAGTTCCAGCACTCAGAGAGCTGAGGCAGGAGGATTTCCAGGAGTTCAAGACTATCTCAGGCTATGTGAGCGAGAAGAGGCTAACCAGGGCGATGTGGTGAGACTCTGCCTTTAAAAAACAGAAAGCAGACCCAAACAGGAAGAGGGGGAGGAGGAGGAAGAGACAAAGGAATTGTTCCAAGAAATGCCTTGGAACTGTGAGAATTACTAGCTCTCATGGCTTGGAGTTACCATTTAGCGAGCTGTTTCCGTGGGCCAATGAGACCGTGAGGTGAAATCAGAGTTGTTGTTGTTTTTCTATTTCTCCAGACTATTTCATAACCCCTTGCCTTCTCTCTTTTCCAAGTTCTAAATTCAGACAAACATCTGCTAGCCTAAGAAGCTCTGAGTTCAAATGAACTTGGCTTGGATGCCAAAGGTCTAGCTGAAAGCACACACATTTCCCATTTGCTGCAGGCAGAGTCCAGGCAGAAGCAGAGACTGTTAACCCACATACAGAGTAAGTCCGGGCCGGGAACCCAGGACTTAGTCCAAGCCACCGAGGAGTCTGCACAGAGGGCTAGAAGGGCCATGCCTTCACGGCGCATGCGTGAGAACCAGGCCGGAGCACAGAGGTTGTTCACAGACGCAGAGATCAGGCCTGCCCCACAAGGCTAATATAAGCGCTGCATCTGAGCACCTCAGTCATCCTGTGCATGTGGTAGTCCAGGCCCTCTGTTCTGTGCAGTTCAAGCAAGTCAGTGTACACTGGCCTCCCCGCTGAGTGTGTTCAGTCACAGCCAGGTTGTTCCAGAAGCCAGTAGCTGGAGCAGAGATGAAGGCTATTCAAGAAGCAAGAAACTTACATTCCTGATCCTGTTGTGTGAGATGTTTCTGGTACTGGGGAAGCAGCTCTCCTCCTTCCTCTGTGGAACTCAATGTCCCGGCATGATTCCAGGGTATTGTAAAGTGCGTGCGTGCGTGCGTGCGTGCGTGCGTGCGTGCGTGTGTGCGTGTTTGTGTGTTTGTTTCTCATATATGCTAGGTCTTGCTGATCATTTGTGGGTGGAGTGGTTATAGATTTAAAATTAAGGTATCTCAGATCTTCCTTCCAGTGTTCCGGGTGCTAGAGACATAGAGCGAGCTGGGAGGCTGGGTCTGTACAGTAGTCCTCAGAACAGGTGCACACCGTAGGCTGAAAAGTCTTTGAGTTACACTGATCATGAAAATGCTAACCAGGGTTTGGGTTCCTCCGAGGAGGCTTGTGGTAAGACATCATACCCATTGCAACTCTTTGTATTAATCCCAACATTTAAGAGGCTGAGGCAGGAGGACCACCATGAGTTTGAGGCCCACTTGAACTACTGAGCAAAAAAAAAAAAAACCTTGTCTCAAAAAACAGAAAAAACAAAAACAAACAAACGTCGGGTGGTGGTCATGCACGCCTTTAATCCCAGCACTGGGGAGGCAGAGCCAGGCGGATCTCCGTGAGTTCAAGGCCAGCCTGGTCTACAGAGCGAGATCCAGGAAACGTGCAAAGCTACACAGAGAAACCCTGTCTCGGGGAAAAACCAAAAAGCAAAACAAAAAACCCAAACAAACAGCCGGGCGGTGGTGGCGCATGCCTTTAATCCCAGCACTCGGGAGGCAGAGCCAGGAGGATCTCTGTGAGTTCGAGGCCAGCCTGGGCTACCAAGTGAGCTCCAGGAAAGGCGCAAAGCTACGCAGAGAAACCCTGTCTCAAAAAACCAAAAAAAAAAAAAAAAAAAAAAAAAACAAAACAACAACAACAAAAAAACCAAACAAACAGCAATTTCTTATCCAAATAAGGAAATCCATGCTGTTTTCTTAGCCACCAGGCTCACAAGTCTTCTGTTTAACATACGTTCATTCCCCAAGCATTTACTGAATGCCTGCTCATGTCAGAAAAGTAGGTACCCAGTAAAGATCAGTACTCACTAAATCAGATAAGCTCCCCAGTCTTGAGGAGTTTAGGGTCTAGTTGGGGGAAGACAATGAAGAAGTGCGTGGACAAACAGACAGTATCAGCACCATACTGATGAGTGCCCAGCAAAAGGGAAACCCAGGGACCTGACAGAGAGCGACGACTGAAGGCCAGGAGCCTGCACATCGGGGGAGGGGCATGGTAGGTGTTCTGCAGAAGGTGACCTTTGCCACAAGCAAGAGTCAAAGGTCAGTGTCTGGGGGCCAGAGAAAACAAGGAGCATGATGGTCCAGCCACAGACCCAACTGGGCACATCCAGGGAAGAGAAAAATGCAGCATCATGGCTGGAGGGGAGACAGGGCAAGTGGTCCCCGCTGAGGGCAGAAGGCTAGGCAAAGGGCTGGACCGAGGAGATGGAGAGACACCATTTTGCTTGTATGTTTGATTTAAAAAAAATGACTTTTAAGCAGGGTGGGTGTCACAAAGCAGATCTGTTTGGAGTCCTGATTTAATTCAGAACCCTGAAATGAGGAAGTAGAAACTGCCAGGGGCTGATCTGTCTTCATCTGCCCTTGTCTTAACTGATGACTTCACAATCCAGGGTAGCCCAGAGTCAAAAGGTAAAAATTTGTTCTGGTGTTAGGTCTTGAACCCACGACCTTTGGCATGCTAGGCAAGTGAGGTCCCCTGCCTTGGAGGTGAAATTCTTAAATGAGTCACTTTCAAAATTTCACCAGCAAGCCTCTAACTCTAGCCCTGCAGGTAAAAAGACTGTAAAGGAAGATCAGACCCCAGCTGACAGCAAACTGCAGCTGGAACTTTTCTTACAGGACAGAACCAAACACCGAGACAGAAAAAAAAGCTCCCACCTCTAAGCTGAAACTCTGATGCACATGACAGGAGGCAGCTTCGCTCTGCATTCCTTACACCAGTTTGGATTTTTCCAAGTTGGGAAAGGAGGATTTCTTTGGCACGACAATAATCAATGCTTCTTTCAAATCCGGTTAAGTAAGACGATGGATATGATGTCTCAACGCCTTGAAGCACGTCATGTGCCAGCCCTTTCTAGCCACCCTCGGCCCTGCCCTCGGTTGATGGTGAGATCTTCTCGTTGGATGGGAGCCCTGGCGTTGAGGGTTTCTCAGGGTGTGTTGCTGTCCTATAGTTTTAGTGACGTATTATGTGAGGTTCCTTTGGAATCCCAGCAGCTAAGCTGACCAGAGCCACAGAAGGTCAGCTCAGGACACTTGAGCAGCTGACAGCCCGAAGAAGACCTCCCTTGTTGCCTGATAGTGTGTTCCTGTTTCCGAAGCAAGGCTCAGCATGGCAGACAGACAGGCGGGTGATTCGGCTGGTGGTGGTGAAGATGCATCAGGAATTGGTCCTCAGCACCCTAGGTCCTGATTCCTCAGCTCCAGATGGATGGTGTTCCAGGCTTCCACAGCCTTGCTTAAGTGCTCACATTAGCAGCAGGATGGGGTTCCCACTGAAGCGCCATCTCTTGTCAGGAAGCCAAGGCTTGTTCAGAATGAAAACAGAATTCTTCCCAAAGAGGCTAAATCGCTCACACTAATTAGTCTCCGTGGCGGCGGCTGCGTGGGGTGGTGCTGGTGGCAAAGCTGGGCCTGTGCTCTTCTAAATAAGGACAAGGGCTTTGTTCACGAGCAGAGGCACCCCACGAGTGGCCTTGATCCCTAAGACCCCGGGCTGGGCTCACATGCGTGTGAGTCTCACAGGGATTGTGAGACACTTCTTGTTGGAGCCAGACACTCAGAACGAACACATTCAGCGTGCTTTGAAGAGTTCTTGTCAGTGTGGACAATGTGGTGTCTATGTATGGGCCCTGCAGCCCTTCTCACGGGGTAGCGTAACGGGGTGAGTCTGACCCTCTGATCTTTCTCCCACCATGAACTGTGGGCATGTTACACATAGTCTGTGTCACTGAAGATAGCTCACACATGCTATTTATTCTCTCTCTCTCTCTCTCTCTCTCTCTCTCTCTCTCTCTCTCTCTCTCTCTCTCTCTGTTTTTAACTATTTTTACCCAAGAATGACAGTCTGGTCCTTCCCCCCTTCCCCTTTGGCTTTTTGAGACAGAGTCTCATGTAATACAATCTGGCCTTGAACTTACTGTGTAGCCTTGTCTCACAAAAAGGGGGGAAAAAGTAATGCATAAAAATGGCCAAAGAAGTCTAAGAAATAGCTTTCCTAAGTCACCAAAAGAGTTGATTCTGGTGTGCACTTCTTCCTGACTACTAGTCTCGTGCTCTGACCACAACCGTTCACCACTAGACCACACTTCCCTAAATAAATAACTACTTCTGCATGCTGGGGACAGGGCATGTGCGGCAGCACTTACGTACGTAGGCGGCGCAGACAGCAGCCTTTCACTTAATGTTGCAATAACACAGGCCAAACCATGCACACCCAACTTCAAAAAGTTACCGAATGTCTTGACGCGGGTCAGGTTTCTCTGCTGTCCCACCATGCAACAGAGCACAACCAGAAAGGCCTTCGTGGCATAAGAAACATCTGCTGAGAAAAACAAAACAAACAAACAAAACCCAAGCGAGTTTTCCTTCCTTCCTCCTTTCCTCCTCCCTCTCTTCCTTCCTTTCTTTCATTTCTTCCTTTAGCTCAAGATAGCCCCAAGTAAGATAGCCCCAAATTCCCTGTGTAGCCAAGGATGAGTCTGAACTTCTGAACCTCCCACATTCTCCACCTAAACTATAAGTCTGGCAGGCATGCGCCACTATCCTGGCTCCCCAGCTCCTCTTTTTGGTTTGGTTGTTTGTTTTTGTTTTGTTTTTACAAGACAAGGCCAGTCTCATTTTGTATCCAAGGGTGGCCTGGAACCCCCAGTGTAGCCCAGACTCACAGCCACCCTCCTTCCTCGGCATGCCGAGGGCTAGGATTACAGGCAGGAGCTCCAATCCCCTCTTTGAATTCGTTTTTAATTTGGGTTAAAACCAGACCAGAGATTCTGTAGCCCTTTGACTTTGGATTTCCAGTGAGAGGAACGCAGCACACAGATAGTCATTCACTGCCAAGGTTCTGGTGCTTCCTGCTCAGACTTGTCCAGAGCCCGGAATCCCTGTCCTCCTGGGAGGCAGCATTATGCACTCTGGAGCATACACACTTGTCTCAAAGTTGTTCTGACCTTCGCAAATGGCAAGGATAAGTTCACATGCAGGCACCCAGTTGTCTTTATTTTTAGGCTACAATGTGCTGTCCTTATTTTTAGGCTACAATGTGTGAGATTCATTTAAAAAAAAACTTTATTTTTAATTAGCAGGCCATTGTATAGATTTGTGGTGGATATTTTAATACATGTATACGTTTTGTAATGATTGAACCAGAGTAACTAGTATGTCTATCATCTCAAATGTTTATAATTCCTTTGTGGATAACAGCATCTAAAATCCTCTCTTGTTTTTATAGATATTTTGAAATATATGTTATGAGCCAGGTTTAGTGGCATACACCTGTAATCCTAGCCCTTGGGAGGTGGAGGCAGGAGGTCAGGAGTTCAAGGTCATCCTCAGCTACATAGTGAATTTCAGCCAGCTTTGAGGCCCTGTCTCAAAACACGAAAATGTGTGTGTGTGTGTGTGTGTGTGTGTGTGTGTGTGTGTGTGTGTGAGAGAGAGAGAGAGAGAGAGAGAGAGAGAGAGAGAGAGAGAGAGAGAGATCTATTTAATAGAAGACCACAACCTATTCTTCCTACCTATTTGTATCTTTGTACTTCTCGGCCAACTTTCCCTCTCCTTCCATCTCCTGGTAACCTGTTTTCTTCTTTCTACTTCCAAGAGTTTCACACTCTGAGATTTCAAATGTAAGTGAGATCTTGTGGTATTTGTCTCTTGGTGTCTGGTTTACCTCACCTGGCATGATGCCCTGTAGGTTCCTCCATACTGTTGCAAAGGACAGATTTCCTCTACTTTTTAAAGGGGTGAAAGTACTACTTCACTGTCCACGTACACAGACTGTATTTTAAAAGCCGAAATCTCTGTTGATGGACACAGCTGTTTCTATGTTCTGGCTACCACGATGACTGCTGCTGTAAACACCTGTGCCGACACCCCTAGCATGGTTTCCTTTTCTGCTTGCTTTTGGGTTTTGTGATGATGGGATTGTGCCCAGCAGGTAGTCAAGCCGCTTACTGCAGCCTCATAATATTCTATTGACTTAACCTGTTTTCCCTGGGAGCCTTGGTTCTGTATGAAGGAAGGCTAGGTCCACTCCATTTATCAGCATATATATATGTCAGCATAAATATACATATATCAGCATATGTGTATATATAAACACACAGACACATACACACACACATACACACACAGGGGTTTTTTTGATACAAAGTTTCTTTGTGTAGTCCTGGCTGTCCTGGAATTCACTCTGCAGACCAGGCTGGCCTCGAACTCAGAGATCTTCCTACCTCTGCCTCCTGAGTGCTGGGATTAAAGGCTTGTGCCACCATGCCAGGCCTGGTTCACCCCATTTATTACAGTTAGCTTCAGCCTCTACCCCATTCCCTCAGTAGTCTTTGTTAAAAGAATGAGAGAACATATTAATAGATGGTATATCCCTTTAAAATTATTTAATATGTATAGGCATTTTGTCTGCATGATGCCCAGGGAGGCCAGAAGAGGGCGTTGGACTGAACCCCGGTCCTCTGGAAAAACAGCCAGAGCTCTTAACCGCGGAGCCGTCCCTCCAGTCTCTAGCTTGTCCTTTTCAGAGGTCAGATGTCTTAGGTGTCCAACACTCTGGCCATAATGATGCAGGCGGGGAGTGGGGTGGGGGGTGGGGGGTGGGGGGTGTAGCAGGAAGAGCTAAACTATTCGGAGGAGAAAGGCTAACCCAAAGACCTCTTTTTTTTTTTTTTTTTAATTGCCATAGGAGGAGTAAGTGATGTAGGAGATAAATCCTGGATATAAAATCTTGACATATCTTTGAGGTGTTGGCTGGAGCTGCTTCAATCCTGAAGAGGAAGTAAATCAGATCCCTCTAGGTTTTCTCGGAGAGCCCCCGAGATGCAGTTATGAGTGGAAGGCAAGGCCAGACAGACCCAGGAATTCAAAGCTTGACCTACTTTGTCGAAACTAATAAGAGGAAAGATGTCTGAATAATCTGTGTGTGTGTGTGTGTCCTTCTGTCTCTCTCTTTCATAGTAAAAGGCAGTGGGAGCACATGGCAGACGTTAGAATTCCCAGAGCTGAAAGCGACGAAACCACTTCAGGACTGAGCAGCTCCAAGAAGCCCGTGCTTGGGTATCGCGTTGTTCTCTTTCTCCCTCCCCCGTCTTTCGAGTGAGAAAAAAAAAAAAAAAATAGGTGCCTAAATTCCCACCAACATAAACCAATGACATACAATGATGAAATCCTGTTTTCACCTCTGCCTGTGACAGGGAAGGCAAAAAATAGCAAGTGGCCTATTTCCACGAATCCCCGCCTCCCTGCCCTCCCCGCTCCCGCCGGGTTTGGATCTCTAAGAATGGAGTCTAGCGCACAGCCAGGAGCCAGCCGGGATCAGCCCCCGGACCCGAGGGTGATGTCAGGCGGCGGGAGCGGCCGCAGCCCGGCCAGAGAGGCCGCGCGGCCCTTGGGGAGCAGGGAGGGCGGGTGGCCTCGATGGGCGGACCGTGCACCCGGCCGCGCCGCGTCGCTTGGAGACGGCCCCGGCGGCGCTGTGTTGCTGTAAACAGCCGCTCCGCTGTTACTATCTATAGCAAGATCGCCTAGCTCCCGGGTGCGGCGGCCCGAAGCAGGTTTGCGGTCCTGCGCCCCTTGCGCCCCTAAAGGTCCGTCCGCTGCCCTAATCCTCGCTAGCCTTTCTTGGAAACGCCCGCCGGTGGGCTCGACCCCCGGGACCCCTAGAATGGAACTCAGTGGCACCTGAGTTCTGCCAGGACCTGCGGTTTCGTACCCCAGGGGTGACCGGCGCTCAAGGGCCGAGCCCAGTCTGTCTAACCCGGCTTGTCCTTTGCAGAAGGACGGGAGGCTGAGGGCATGTAGGGGTGTGTTCTACACTGAAGCACCTGGCCTCCCCCAAAGTGCCATCTTCCAAGACTCAAGCGCGGTGCTCAGGTCCCAGAAGCCAAAAATCTCCCCTACGCACAGCTGGGCACGGTGCTCCCGGTCCCCTCGGGTCCCCCTCCCCCCGCCAAGTCCGAACTGGAAAATCACCCGCTGCCGGCTCCCTGGAAGCGAGGTTTCATGCTTGGATTCAGCACCCCCCCGCCCCCACCTTCCCAGCACCGACTTGCTTTCTCTCCCAGAGCTCACCTCACTTTGTAATTCGGAGCACCCCCCCCCACTGAAAACCGTCCCCCTCCCACCGCCCTCTAGCCCCAGCTCAAAACCAAGCAAACGACCCCTTCAGGCATCCTTGCAGGGAGGTTTTGCATAATGTTTACCCGCCAGTGTCTCCGGGGACTGACAGTCACCCTGATAGCTCGGAGTGGCTAAGGGCCGGGGGATGGGGGGGGGGTGCTTCCTTTAAAAACACGAATGAATGAATGAATGAATGAATGAATGGACTCAGTATCATAGGTGAAGTAGGCTATTGTACACTTATTTAGAATCCTTTACTTGCTTCCAACCTCAGTCCTAGTGTTGAGCGAGGGGCTGAGAAATTGATACCCCCCCACACCACCACTGATTTGCGGTGGGCAGACTTTCCTTTGGGACCAGAGGCTTCAAGTCTTCAGGACTGCGTACCTGTTTCTCCTAATACCAGATTCAGAAATGTCCCAGATTTCTGGACAATGGAAAGGAGGCGACCCCCCCAACCCCCCACCCCCCCGTCGCATGCCCTGACCCTGGGAACAGGGTCCACATTAAATCAGGTGAGAATGTTCGCTCGCCTTCTCTGCCTTTCCCGCCTCCCCTCCCCCGGCCGCGGCCCCGGCTCCCCCCGCGCTGCACCCTCAGAGTTGGCTGCAGCCGGCGAGCAGTTCCCGTCAATCCCTCCCTCCCTCCCTCCCTCCTTTACACAGGATGTCCATATTAGGACATCTGCGTCAGCAGGTTTCCACGGCCGGTCCCCGTAGTCCTGGGGGGACTATCCCCGAAATCCTACAAGCGGAGAGTCCGGGAGACCCCCTAAGACCCCTCTTGTGAACACTCCTAGGTGAAAATTCCATGCCGAGACGGGGGCCGGCGACCTGGGGCGCGGAGTTGACGACAGGGCGGGCGCAGAGGGCCTTGGGGCGCGCGTCTCCCCGCCTTCGCCACAGTTCCGCCCAGTGACGTATGTTCATTCACAAGCTTCTATAAAGGCACCGGCGGAGGCGCCTACTACACCAACCGCGACTGCAGCTAGCAACTGAGAAGACTGGATAGAGCCGGCGGCGCCGCGAACGAGCAGTGACCGCGCTCCCACCCAGCTCTGCTCGGCAGCTCGCACCAGTGTCACCCCCTGGACCCCTCGCCGGGATTTCCCTAAACCTCGACCATGATGTTCTCCGGTTTCAACGCCGACTACGAGGCGTCATCCTCACGCTGCAGCAGCGCCTCCCCGGCCGGGGACAACCTTTCCTACTACCATTCCCCAGCCGACTCCTTCTCCAGCATGGGCTCCCCTGTCAACGCACAGGTGAGTTGGTCTTCGTGCAGCCGCCCGGCCCGCGCTGAGGGTCGCAGAGGAGGGGACATCTGGGTGGGACACTCAGGGATGTCAGTTGGAGGGGGCTCTCCTTTTTTTGGCTCAGGAGAGAAACTGGGGAGGTCAGAGCAGCCCTAGCCTGGAGATCCAGGACTTGTCTGAGCGCATGCACGCTTGTCATAGTACGACTTAGTGCCCCCTTCCCGCGCGGCAGGTTTATTTTGAGTGGCCTGCGCTCTTCCCTTGGTGACTTGTCTCTGAGATCAGCCGGGGCCAAGGAGTCTCGAGCTAAGACTCGCTAACTAGAGCCTGGGAGGCGGCAAACAGTGGCAATACCCCCTCCTGGGGCAGCCTGGAGCGGGGAGGAGGGAGGAGGGTGCTGCGGGCGGGTGTGTAAGGCAGTTTCATTGATAAAAAGCGAGTTCATTCTGGAGACTCCGGAGCGGCGCCTGCGTCAGCGCAGACGTCAGGGATATTTATAACAAACCCCCTTTCAAGCGAGTGATGCTGAAGGGATAACGGGAACGCAGCAGTAGGATGGAAGAGAAAAGCTGCGCTGCAGAATTCATGGGAGGAAGCTGGGAGAGCTTTTTGTCTCGGATGAGATACATACAGGAAGACACAAGCAGTCTGTGACCCGAATGCTTCCCCTTCCCTCTCCCTGCTGCATGCGACACTAAGGCTACTTTAGCTCCACCTGTCTCTGGAACCTGCTCGCTCACCTCTCCACTTTCCTCTTTTTGTTTTGTTTCAGGACTTCTGCGCAGATCTGTCCGTTTCCAGTGCCAACTTTATCCCCACGGTGACAGCCATCTCCACCAGCCCAGACCTGCAGTGGCTGGTGCAACCCACCCTGGTCTCCTCCGTGGCTCCATCGCAGACTAGAGCTCCCCATCCTTACGGAGTCCCCACCCCGTCGACTGGGGCTTACTCCCCGAGGGCGGGATTGGTGAAGACCATGTCAGGCGGCAGAGCGCAGAGCATTGGCAGAAGAGGCAAAGTTGAGCAGGTGAGCAGCGATTCTGGACCTGGGGTTTGGGGCGGGGGTGGGGGGGCGGGTCACGGGGTGTGTGTGTCAGGACACAATAGAGAGGGTAAAACCTGATGCATCTGACTGCACTTCCGGACCTGGAGCCACGGCTCCAAGCCCTTTCCCTTCCTTGTCAGATTCTGATGGTTGGCCCCAAGAAGTACTCTAGACAGTTTCCCAGGCAGCTTCCCACATCATTCTTTAGCCGGGGCGCTTCTTTGTGCCTTTGCTAAAGATCTTACTTTATATGCAAATCACACTCAGCCTGCCCACTGCAGGTTAGAAAAACTGCTTCACCCAGAGGTGCTGAGTGCTGCACGGGCCAGTTTCACTGGGGGGGTAGCTGCACGGAGGTGACGCCGCCAGACGATCTTACTGAATGTTGGTTTTCTTTTAATTGTTATTCTAGTTATCTCCTGAAGAGGAAGAGAAACGGAGAATCCGAAGGGAGAGGAATAAGATGGCTGCTGCTAAATGCAGGAATCGGAGGAGGGAACTGACTGATACTCTCCAAGCGGTAGGTAGAGCCTGCTGGCTACTCTTGCAACTTCCAAGGGGGAGGCTGGGACCAAGGCTCAGGGTCCTTGAGCAAGACTGTGTCTTACGCTTTCCTTCCTCTCTCCCTGTGCAGGAGACAGACCAACTTGAAGACGAGAAGGCTGCCCTGCAGACTGAGATTGCCAATCTGCTGAAGGAGAAGGAAAAACTGGAGTTCATTCTGGCAGCCCACCGACCTGCCTGCAAGATCCCCGACGACCTGGGCTTCCCAGAAGAGATGTCTGTGGCTTCCCTGGATTTGACTGGGGGTCTGCCTGAGGCTGCCACCCCAGAGTCTGAGGAGGCCTTCTCGCTGCCTCTTCTCAATGACCCCGAGCCGCCCAAGCCCTCGTTGGAGCCAGTCAAGAGCGTCAGCACTATGGAGCTGAAGGCCGAGCCTTTTGATGACTTCTTATTCCCAGCTTCCTCCAGGCCCAGTGGCTCCGAGACCGCCCGATCTGTGCCAGACATGGACCTGTCCGGTTCCTTCTATGCAGCAGACTGGGAGCCCTTGCATAGCAGCTCCCTGGGGATGGGGCCCCTGGTCACGGAGCTGGAGCCCCTGTGCACCCCGGTGGTCACCTGTACCCCCAGCTGCACTACTTACACGTCTTCCTTTGTCTTCACCTACCCCGAGGCTGACTCGTTCCCCAGCTGTGGAGCTGCCCACCGAAAGGGCAGCAGCAGCAATGAACCCTCCTCTGACTCCCTCAGCTCGCCCACACTGCTGGCCCTGTGAGCCGTCGGGGAAGGCGAGGCAGCCGGCATCCACAAGGGCCGCTGCCTGAGCTGGTGCATTTCAGAGAGGAGAAACACGTCTTCCCTCGAGGGTTCCCGTAGACCTAGGGAGGACCTTATCTGTGCGTGAAACACACCAGGCTGTGGGCCTCATGGACTTGAAAGCATCCACATCTGGACTCAAGTCCTCACCTCTTCCGGAGATGTAGCAAAAAACAAAAAACAAAAAAACCGCATGGAGTGTATTGTTCCTAGTGACACCTGAGAGCTGGTAGTTAGTAGCATGTGAGCCAGGCCTGGGTCTGTGTCTCTGTTCTCTTTCTCCTTAGTCTTCTCATAGCATTAACTAATCTGTTGGGTTCATTATTGGAATTAACCTGGTGCTGGACATTTTCAGATTGTATCTAGTGCAGCTGATTTTAACAATACCTACTGTGTTCCTGGCAATAGCGTGTTCCAATTAGAAATGACCAATATTAAACTAAGAAAAAGAATAGAACTTTATTTTCCAGTAGATAGAATGAAATAGCTATATCCATGTACTGTAGTTCCTCGTCAACGTCAATGTTCATCGTGATGTTACTGATCATGCATTGTTGAGGTGATCTGAATGTTCTGACATTAACAGTTTTCCATGAAAACGTTTTATTGTGTTTTCAATTTATTTATTAAGATGGATTCTCAGATATTTATATTTTTATTTTATTTTTTTCTACCCTGAGGTCTTTCGACATGTGGAAAGTGAATATGAATGAAAATTTTAAGCATTGTTTGCTTATTGTTCTAAGACATTGTCAATAAAAGCATTTAAGTTGAATGCGACCACCTTGTTGCGCTTTTTGTCCTAAGAGTTATGTATGGTTTCCAGAAGGCATTCGTGGAAGACCAGTTTGTCAAGATGGGTAGGTCCTGGAGGGAGACACACCTCTGTCTGTTTCCTTATCACACAGAGGGAAACGCTAGTTCGGGATATTTTACAGATATGTGTGTTCATATTGCATTGCTAAGATTTTCTACCTACCTGCCCTGGGGGCCAAAAGCTGCATGTAACAGCTTGAGCAAGGACTCGTCTTCCTGCTTCTCTTTTCTGCCTTTTGGAGGGAGCATTCTTAAATTTATGTGCTCATCTTACATCTAGCAGTTTTCATGGGAAAGAAATCCTTTGAACAGAGCCCAGTTCGATAAAAACTATTTCAACTTTATTTATTTATTTATTTTTGGTTTTTCGAGACAGGGTTTCTCTGTGTAGCTTTGCTCCTTTCCTGGAACTCACTTGGTAGCCCAGGCTGGCCTCGAACTCACAGAGATCCGCCTGCCTCTGCCTCCCCGAGTGCTGGGATTAAAGGCGTGCACCACCACCGCCCGGCTATTTATTTATTGTTTGAGATAGGATCTTGCTAGGTGGCCCAGGGTGGCTTTGAACTCATAATAATCTTCTTGCCTCAGGCTTGTCACTGCTGGCTATTACAGACAACCAGCAAGTTTAGCTTTTTATTCCTACAAAAATCACATGAAGATTGACTCTTATCTAAAAAGCGGGTGGCTTGAAGAACGCTTGAAACAAGTGATCTTCCACGCTGCAAACCAAACCGCTGCTTCCCACTCTTGTCCAATCTATTAGGCTGAACTGCCTCTTTTTTTAAAATTAAGCTTTAAAATTATATTTATTTATTTATGTGTGGAAGGCTTTCATGTTCCATGGCACTTGAGGTCACAGGACAACTTCCAGAAGCTATGGGTTCTGGGGATTGAACTCAGGTTTTCAGGCATGGTGACAAGCATCTTTATCCACGGAGCCAATCTTGACAGGCCCGAGCTGGCTCTTTTTTTTTTTTTTTTTTTTAAGGTGTATTTATTTTTATTTTATGTGTTAGAGTGTTTTGCTGGCATGTCTGTCTGTGCACCATGTGCCCCCAGGGACCAGAAGAGGGCGATGGATCCCTTGGAACTGGAGTTAAGAGACAATGGTTTTAGCCTCCATGCTGGTGCCGGGAACCTGAATCTGGGTCTTCTGCCACCTCTCCAGCCCTCCTGAACTGCCTCTTAATACTTGGCTTTAAAAGTTGTCCCTTGAGTCCAATGCCTTGGGAGGCAGAGGATCTATGTGAGTTCCACGACAGCCAGGGCTACACAGAGAAACCCTGTCGTGAAAAAACAAAAAAAAAGTTTTCCCTTGGTTAAAAACAACAACAAAATTTCAATTGTTTGTTTGTTGAGCTAGGTCTAATGTAGTCTAGTCTGACCTCAGGTTTGCTATGTCGGTGAGGCTGGCCCCGAACTCCTGAACTTTCTGTTTATATCTTCCAAGTGCTTGGATTACAGGTGTGCACCATTATACCTGACTTGAGTTCCTCTTTCTAACATATGTTTAGTTAGTCGAACTTTTTTTTTATTCTTTTTTTTTTTTTTGAACTTTTTTATTCTTAGAAGGAAAAAAGAGGAGGGTATTGTCCTCGGGCACAGTGAAACATAAATTCTAATTTCTGAAGTTACTCTAACACCATGTATAATTCAGACGACGGTTGGGGGAGGAGCTGACAATTCAAAGATCTCGAGCAGCACAAATAATGGCTGGTCATTCTGTGAATAAAGGTTACATAATAGCTCAGGAGGGAGAAGTCAGTGGACTCTGAAGAAGCTTTAGCTTATTCACTTTATCGTCTCAGAGGAGAACACAAAGACCTTTGTCTGGGATGCCTCTGGTAACGCTGCTCACTTGCACACGCACAAACCACAATGCAGGGAGACTGAGCCCCGCCCTTTGCTCCCTTGGCTGGGTGGAAGGGGAGCCTCGGGCTCATTAGTGGTAATGAAAATCACTTAGTGGTCACGGTGGGCTTCATTCTCTGTCAAGTTACGTTTTCACTTCAAATGGCAGTCCCACTACACGTGCTCAAGCTGCTGCTCTTACCATAATGATCAACACATCAAAGCCACTCAAGTCTCTCTAGAACATTTCTTACAGCACACACCATTGGCACACTGCTTTGGCCAGTCTTGAACTAAGAGTGGCCTTGTTGGTACACCAATAATCCCAGAGCTGAGGTGAAAGGCTCACCTTGAGTGCTGGGTTACACTGTGAGATCCTATATAAATAAAATGTAATGTTAAAAAAAAATGGTTTAGGTTCATTATTTGCTGCTTAAAGGGAAAAGATACTTTAAATGTGATCTCTAACTTGAGAATGAATGTAATGCTTATAAGGACCCAGTGAACTTCTTTAAATGTGTGGTGATAATGACCTGAGAGAGATTTCCCAGATAGGGAAGTAGCTCATCCTGGGGGCCTTACTGCTGGTCCTGGCAGCCCCAAACTGACTATGGAAGAAGAGCATCATTCTTCCTTTGACAGCCTCAATACAAACCCTTCCTCCAGTTCACCACAGCCCAGGCCACACTCCGTCCACAGGATAGCATTGACACTCTAAGAAGATGGTGTCTCTAAAAGGCTCCTCAGAGTTCGTGGGACGCCCCCTTAGACTCACCTTCCAAGGTCCCTGCCAACACTTCCATGGTCCAGAGGGAAGAAAGGAATACCTTTCCTGTCTAGCGAAAGCACTCCTTCCAAATCCCTCAGAAACTCCTGAGGATGACTGAGACTGAGAACACCAGCTCTCATTTGGGAAACACTTCCACAACTGCTCAGAAGATGTGGTCTCAAACTGATTTCAGTGAAATAACCACCTGCATGTCTCCATTACCACTAACATTGGTACAGACCTGTGCACACAACAGAAAGGGGGCATTTCCTTTGGGGGACCATGTCTAGTCTGACCTCCCAATGGATTCTAAGACCTAGTTCAGGGCTATAGTACAGGGTTAATGAATGTGTTGCTCAGTGGGTGAATGAGCAAATCCTACATTCTTTCCACAACCAGAAAGGTAGTCTGTGCATGCTCTGTGACTTCTGCTCCAGTGCTGTGTCCCTCCACCCACTCCGGGATGTTAGGCAACAGGAATGTTACATCTTTTACATGTGACTGCAAACACACACCCCACTTCTAGCCTTCATTTCTGGAATTCCTTCATTGCCTCCCCTAGATTCCTTCTGCCATTTCAGCAAAGTGAATTTGCAACTGTGTGCTGACTGAGATTAATTTTAGATGAGAGAAGAAAAAAATATTCATCTTTGTAGAATATCAGACAACAGGCTCCGCTCCGCACAGTCTTTGCTCGCCCCTACATCTCATGCAATTACCAAAATGAAAGGGAAGCACTTTTTGTCCTAATAACAGTTATTTTGTATCAACAGCAATTCCCATACATGAGTGAAAGTAAATCAGTCTTGCTGTGTTTAATTAAGGGAAAGTCTAATGAAATGATCTGAAGTTTGAATGTCTCTGAATGTCTAAAAGAAACAATGTCTAAAAAGGAAACAGAAGCAAAAGCAACCTTTAAACTGTATACAAGATTCCTCGCCAGCGATTCCTCAAAGGGTAAGGGATGGGGTGACATTTGACTGCTGAATAACAGGCTCTTTAAATGGTGCTGAGTTTGCTATTAACAGTAATGAGCTGACCCTTGATACGTCTTCAGCTCCTCTCAGTCCCCATACACTATAAACACACAGTTCATGGCACTTCCTTCGATTCTGGACACATCTAGCACTCATTCCTCCAACAAGGTATTTTTGGTGTTGCTGGGCCTCTACCTAGCTCTCTTTGTCCAAATTGGGTACTTATTGACATTCAGGGCTCAGCTCAAAGCAAGTCTCCTTCTAGATGCCTTCTCTGATCATTCTATCTAGGCTGTCTTCTACACGTAATACTCCGTCCACGTGACTTTTCTTTTACTTAAAAAAATAATGCCTTGACTCGCACTACTGAACTCCCGTGAGAGCAAGGACCTTTTGTATCTTGATCACAGCCATGGCCCCAGTGTCTCTTAGGGCTATTGAATGAATGAAAATAGATGAATGAATGCAGATGAAAATTATAAAATGTTAGAGTATTGTTGGAACTTAGGAGTGAAAATTAACTTTATGGACTTCTTCCAGAGTAGAAGAGCATGTCCCATTATTAAATGCACATTCCCAGGCTGGAGAGAAAGCTCAGCTGTTAGCACCTGCTTCTCTTCCAGAGGACCCAGGTTCAATTCCCAGAAGCCACAATGGGTGCCTATAACTCCTGCTCCAGGGGGGATCCAGCACCTCTGGTTTTGGTGGGCACTAGCACTCACATACACATATGCACACACATACATATACATTAAAAGTAAATAAAATTTAAGCAACAATAAGTTGCACACTATCCAGATGGCTTAGCAGATAAAAGAGCCTGGTGACCCGAGTTCCATCCACCCTGGAACCCATGTAAAGGTAGGAAAGAAGCAGTCCCACTAAGTTGTCCCCTGACCCCTACATTGGTCCACCCACACTCATTTAAAAACTTGCTCTAAGAACGGTGGTTCACATTTATAACTCCAGCACTGGAGAGGCGGAAGCAAGAGCACAGCATGGCTACATAGTGAATTCCAGGCCAGCCTGGGCTACAGAGTGAGACTCTGTTTGGTCTTTTGTTTGTTTGTTTGTTTTAAACAAACAAGTCAACTGCTGAATGGAGACAAATCAATCCAATCCTCCTTAAAGAAAAATCAACATGTTGTCGCTTTGGTATAAAACTTTCGGAGTATAATACAAGCCCATTTGAATTCATTTGCTGTGTTGGAGGACGCAACCTATAATTTAGTCTGCATCAGAATGGGGGAGTAAGAGTTAGCCATTCCCGTTATCAACAGCAGTATCAATAGCCAAGAGAAGGTCCAGACCTGACAAGAACCAGGTGGATAAGATGCACTAGATACTGGTGAATGACTTCTGTCTCTGGAAGGGGCCAGCTGGACGGAGTCCCATTGTCTTTACATACAGGAAAAATCAACAGAAATCTAAACCAGCTTAGTCGCAACACAATCCATTTCCATGGTTCCACACACCCACTTATGGACTAAGCTAAACTACCTTTTCTTTGTCCGAAAAGCATTGTCCTGTCACTGGAGAAGACAGAGCAGAAAGGGTTCTGGCTATTGTCCCGAGGAGGCTGGCTGGTCTGCTCACCAGCTCTACCTCATAAGCCCTTTCTAACTTCCACCCCTGCTGCATGGGTTTGATTAAAGCAGCTGATTAGAAGCCTGGGGACCCACAGGTGTCTAATTGTTGGTTACGTTAGAAACATTTCGTTCTAGAAACAAGCCCAGAGGCTCAGGATGTAGTGGTACAGGGCTTGCTAGCTTGTGTGAGGCCCTGGGTTGGCTTCCCGGCACTGCAAGATAAACAAACATTAGCAGTAAGTCTGTGTGGAAAGAGTCCAGTTTCAAAGGCCTGGGAAAGCAGCACCTTTATCCTAAGTGTAAGTGGCCTGGACGCAGGCTGCCATGTTTATTTTGAGGAACAATTACGATCAGTTCCAAAAAAAAACCCATGATCTATTTGGGGGCTTTTTAACCAATCATATGACTATCATCACAGGTAAATTTATCAGGACAATGTGATAAGTTAATCTGGAACTGAGGAACTGGATCCAATACGGTAAAGTGTTCCAGAATATAGACTTAGTTCTGAATCCTGGCTCCTTGACCTTAGGCAAATTAAGTGCTCTGAACTCAGTTTTCTCAGTGGCAAAATGGAGATGGTAATTGTGCCTGTCTATTGAGACTGTTGTGAGCATTCAACAAAGCAAACTGGCATGTAGGGAGGGTTCATCACAGCTCTGAGGCCTGAAGAAATATGATAGAAGGGTTGGTTGTTATGATTTTCAGGAGATGGCAGTTGGTCTGAGAAACAAATGGGGGCTTTATTTCATAGAATAACAAGGTTCTGGGTGCCTACTGGATACCTTGCATTGGATTCGGAAGTGAGCAAGACACAGTTGTGTTTTCAAAGATTTTAGAACTCAGTAAGAGTGAAAGACATAAACACATACATTATAACACATGGTAACACCAGAAATATCAGGTTTGAGGGATGTAATAGGGAGAGTTTGTAGGTGGCCTCTGAGTTAGGCTTTGGAGGTGGGTGAGGTAGAGATATTCAAGGTATTGAACCACCCCAAAGGCACAGACTCATAAAACAATGAATTTAGCTGGGTGGTGGTGACACACGCCTTTAATCCCAGCACTCGGGAGGCAGAGGCCGGCGGATCTCTGTGAGTTCGAGGCCAGCCTGGTCTACAGAGTGAGATCCAGGAAAGGCACAAAGCTACACAGAGAAACCCTGTCTCGCAAAAGCAAAGCAAAACAAACAAACAAAAAACCAGCAACAATGAATTTGGTTTTGCTAGGCTAAGGCTATAAACTGCATGGGGTGGAGCTAAGTGGAGGGAGGGTGGGGATCTACCATTTACATCAACATTGCAGCCTCAGTGTAGAGGAGGTAAAGGTGGGTCCAGAAGAGATAACTGTGGCCCTATTACTATGAGTCTGGTATTTAGTTAGTTCAGTTGTTGGAAGGCTTAGTGAAGGAAGTGGGGGCGGGGGGTGAGAATGGAGAGGGCACAAATGGTAATTAAGAGGAAGGACTGCCCAGACTTGGTGATGGAGTGGATGTGGGTGGTGAGGGGGTGGGAGGGACCTAAGTTCAGTTCTAGGTTTGCCAAGCCTGACACACAGGTAGGCTTAGGGTTCCCCCAGTGACTTTCTGCGCGTAGAAAGAAGCAAGGGCTTGGGGGACATGGAGGTTAAGTTACATGTGGAACACGCTAGGTTTGCCATGCCTGCAGGGTCCACCCAGGGGGAGATGGAGGTAGTCGCAATAACCCAACAGAAAATGAGATGAGTTGATGGGGTTTATTCAGAGCACAGAGTTGGCATCGAACCTGTGGCCCTGGGGTAAAGTTTCACATGAGCCGGTCATGTGCCAGGCTCTGCTTTATACAGGCACAGTTCTGGGCCAGGGACCCTGTTGGCTCTGCTAATCAGTGTGCCTTTAGCAACTGGTACTGGATAGGCACAGAATCATTCTCTTGTCCAATGGGTGTCTTATTTGATCCTCACAACACAACAGCCCAGTGAGACAGATGTTAGTCTCTTCATTTCACAGGTGTGGAATATGAGCCAGGAAACAGTCAGCACATTGGCCAAGGGCCACAGCTGGAAGGTGGCAGATCAGAGATTTGAATATACACTGGGTGACTCCGAAAGCCCAAATTACCTAACCACATTACTAGACCATTAGAATTTGACTCTAGTTATATAATCTACTCTTCTGAGATCGTTTTTTTTTATGCCCACCAGGGGTGGGACTGGCTGGAGAGGGACACAGCAAGTAGAGAGAGTGCTTGCTGCCAAGCCTGACAGCCTGAGTTTGATCCCAAGGACCCACACAACTGAAAGAAAGAAGCAGCTCTACACATTGTCCTCTGGCCTTCACATACACACAGGACAAATAGATAAATGCACCCTGGGGGCTGAGGCAGGGAGACCTCCGTGTTGTCCATGTCTTTATTTGTGTATGGGTGTGCACTTGTGTCACGGTGGTGTAGAGGTCAGAGGGCAACTTTGGGGAGTCGGTTCTCTCCTTCCATCTCCACACGGCTTCCGGGGATCAAACTCCAGTCACCAGGCTCACTCTGCAAGAGCTTTACCAGCTGAGCTTTCTTGCTGGCCCCCTTAAACTGATTTTGTTTGTTTGTTCTTTTGAGAAAGGGTCACTGTAGCGCAGTGCATGTAATATTGTCATATTTTGTCATGCTATTGGCAAATGTGCATTGTAGTGAACACATTTACTATTTTTATTAGATGTTACCTTCTTAGTGTGCTCTTGCAAATGGAAGATTTCTTTAATATTGTTTGCTTTGAAACTAAAGGACAGTCAGGAAAACTGGACACCGGCTGTATGATGTGGTGGTGGCACAGTTAAGCTTCCCTCCTGCTTCTGAGGGATGAGGCAGCCAGCACTAACTTGGGCTCACAGTGTGTTCAACACTGCTCTAAACACTATGTAACTTTTTTTTTCTTTCTAAAAGGGGGTGGGACTGGAGAGATGCTTCAGCGGTGAAGAGAGTACTGCTCTTGCCGAGGACCTGAGTCTGATCCTCAGCACACACATCCACCCGGCACACCTGTACACATGTGCACAGACACATTAATAAAAAATACTAAAGAAATGTTTATTAAAAATATTCACAGGGCTGGGGCTGTGCTTTCGGTGCTAGGGTGCTTGCCTAGCACGAAAGAAGCGCTGGGTTTGAGACCCAGAACTGTGTGAACAGGGTACTGTGGCTCACACCTGCTTTCTCACCTTTTTTGGAAGTGAAGGCAAAAAGATCAGAAGTTCAAGGTCATTTCACAGCTACACAGTGAAGTCCAGATCGATATGGGACACGTGAGACTTACAAATACACAAAACAGTCACAAATACCCTCTAAGGTAGGTCTTGATATTACGCTTACTTTAGAGATAAAGACAGTCTAGGGCACAAAAAGACTGTGGCCTGCACTTTATCATCCACCTGGAGTGGCAGCGCTGGAATCTGAGCCCCAGGCAGAGTCCCCAACGCCTGCGTGCTCAGCGGCTGCTAAAGGAAAACCAATTCTGCCACAACCTTGCAGGCCGATGAAACGCTCGGGAGGCATCTCAGGCACCTCGTGGGGGTCTCGGCGTCCCTGCACCCTCCCTCTCCGCACCCTCCCTGCGCCCGCGCCCCGCTCTGCCAAGGCCAAGGTGTCTCCTAGCCCTTCCCAGCTTCCGGCCCTTTGCTCCAGGTCAGCTCGCTCCGGGCAGACAGCGCCCGGAGCCCGCCAGTCCTCTATTTACTGTTTGGTTTCCACGGTGACACGTAGGCGCCGTCAGAGCCTCCCGTCAGCGGCTCCCACCCGGCGCCGTGACGTCTGCCCGCCGCTTCCGCTCTGCCCATATTTGGAAAGGCGCGGCGGGTGGGGAAGGGCTGGGAGCCGGACTCCCGCGGCGCCCCGCCCTCTGCCCGGCTCCGCCCCCGCGCGGGCCCGCGGTGCCCTGGGACGCACGCGCACCCCTCCTCCTACCCGGACCCTGCGGAGGCGGGCGTGGGGGGGCTGGGGTCGTCAGCATCCCCCGGGCTCTGCTCGTGGAGGCTGCAGTCAAAGCTTAGGGCCTGGCTCATCTGTTTTCGGGTGGGTGATCCGGGATCACGATTTTCTCCCTCTGTGCCCGGAAATCCTGGAAGCAGTCATGGCAGTCGTGGCCTAACCCTCGCTCTCTTTGATACACTTGGATTTCAGCGTCTCGTCCGTGGTGCAGTGGAAAGCTCTAAGGCAGACGTTCTGGGGTCGGTGTTTTCCCCTGGAGCAGAAGAAGTGACCTTGGGAAGGCCAATTTCTTCTGGCTGGGGGCGGGGCCGTTCTTTTTGCAGCCCGGTCAGCGAGCTGGCGAGGTCTTCCATCACCTTCTAAGTGACCCCCTCCTGGTGACATAATTGCTAAGTGGGTGAAGTTCTCCAAGACCCCTGCAGTTTTTAATGCCCGCACTAGTTGTATCATCTGTGTGTCTCCTGGGGCTTGCTCATCTTAGACGCTTAATTTACGTTAGTGACTGATAATTGAATGGATCCTGGGCAGGTTTCACCTTCATAAGTCCGGACCCCGCAATTCCTTTTACAGGCGGAGGGAATATTGAGATGATTAATAGTCGCGCGGCAGGGTTGCTGATGTAAAGCGATTTGCGGATATAAAGGGCAATAAACATGCGGATGTAAAGGAATCCATCGAGATTCCAGAAGTCTCTGAAGAGCCGTGGGTGTGTGTGGCAGGGCCGTGGAGGCGGGGGTGGGGCGGGCAGTGCCGCAGTGGCTACGGCTGGGTACTCCGTGGCAATTAACGAGATTGTGTAGGGCTAATTCTTCGGGAGACCTATCTCCCCGCAATGCCGACACACCCCCTGCCCTGCCCTGCCCTGCCCTTCCCTGCCCTGGTCGCCCACGCCTCCCAGACCTTTTGGCCATAGGAGTGGGTGTTTTCCAGAATTTCAAAGCTGGAAGGGACTTCAGAGATTAAACTTATTTCATAGACAAGGACACTAAAGCTCCTAGAAGTTGGTTCACCTAATCAAGCTTGAACAGATAGCTAGAAACATAAAAGTCGGATCCCTGGCTTTAAACTGTGTTCTTCCCTCTCATTAATGGGTATCGAGGTATGTCCCAACTTGAGCTTAGGTGACTGTAGGACCTTATTACTTGTCTTAGCTGGTGAACAGTTAGGCCAAACATTACATTTAGGGTACCTAAGGATGCCTGCTGTCACAGCCCAACAGCAGACTGGGACGATTGTCATTATGCGTTTTCTCCTGAAAACCGCTAGCATTCCTCTTTACCGTGGCGGGATCTTTGTCTGGAGAAGGGTCCGAACTGCAATCCGCTGTGCCGAACCCCGTCTTAGACTCGCCTGTATTTCCTATTCATACCCAAGCCATAGGCAGAGTGCTGGGGCTGCATGCAGCTGGTGAATAAGCTGCAGGACCAACCCTAGCCATCCTGCAGGACCAGCCCTAGCCATCCTGCTGCGTGGAAGGTTTCTTGGTTCTCAGGGGTCTGGCTGCAGGGAGGTGCCTTTAAAAATCCCCTTTCAGCTGCACCCAGATTCCTCACAGCCACTTTTCTAACCTCCAGGCTGGCTTTGAAGACAGCTCACGCTGAGAAGCCTGGCGCCTCCTCACCACCATCTCACCAGCTGATTTGGGGAGTGGTCTGGGACCCGCCCTCTTCCCACTGACAGTACCTGGAGCTGTAGCCTCAGCTCTGCCACCTGGTGGCTGTGGGAGCCAAGTGTGCCCTCCTCCCGGTCCCTAGGCATCCTCCCAGGAGGTTGTGGTGAGGAGACCAGGGGACAAACATGTTTCTTTCCTTCCCGACCTCCTGTGAGTTCTGGGGTCAACCTCAGGTTGTCGTCGCTCTTGGCAGCAAGCGCCTTTACCTGCTGAGCCGTGTATTGGGCCCACTCTGATGGGAAGAGCCAACCTGGCAGATGAAACCAAAACCCAAATATAATACCAAACCAGTCCAACTGTTTTCTCTCTGTGGATTATTTCTGAAGACTTGCTCCGTGTGGATGTAGGGAAACATTTTTGTAATTTTCTTGCCAGGACTGCTTTTCCAAGCCTACCCCACTTCTCTTTCCAACTTTATTCCAAGTCCCATCTTTGAAATAAGTTTCCAGACTCTGCTCACTCACGAGCCTTTCCTCACGTACTCAGAGGGACCCCGTGTGATTATGGGTTGTCTCCCCTTCTCCTTGAGAAAGCCTGAATTTGCTGTTGTGGCGTGCACGTGCGTGATGTGTGTGCGTGTGTGTGTCTGTGCGTGTGTCTGGCTCTGTGTGCTATGGTGTACATGTAGAGGTCAAAGGGCAGCTTTGTGGCATTGGTTCTCTCTGTCCATCTTTATGAAGGCTCTGGAGATGGAATTCAGATCGTCAGGCTTGTGCAGCATCTACCTCTAGCCACTGAGCCATTGGGCCAGCCTCCCCTTTCTTTTTTCATCCTTTTCTTTTCTTTTCTTTTCTTTTCTTTTCTTTTCTTTTCTTTTCTTTTTTTTTTTTGGTTTTTCGAGACAGGGTTTCTCTGTGTAGCTTTGCACCTTTCCTGGAATTCACTTGGTAGCCCAGGCTGGCCTCGAACTCACAGAGATCCTTCTGGCTCTGCCTCCCGAGTGCTGGGATTAAAGGCGTGCGCCACCACCGCCGGGCTTCTCATTCATTCATTTCTTTTTTTTTTTTCTCTTTTTCTTTTTGAGACTCAGTTTGGCTATGTAGTCCACACTGGTTTTAAACTCCGGATCCTCCTGTATCAGTCTCCTGAGTGCTGGGAGTAGGGGTATGTGCCACCCACGTGGAGCCTATGTGCTGGCTTCCACTATTTCTTTGGAGGTGTGGGGGGTCATGTGTTGTCTTTGGTATTTGTAGGACCCCCCCCCCCATAGGGCCCTCTGTAGGACTGGGGACAAAAATGGCTTTCAATGAGTCCTTGCTTCCTAACTGGTCATTTCTACAGACACACTCTGGACCTTTGCACAGATAAGCCTTCTAGAACTCTTAGTTCTTGGTGGTGGTGGTGGGGTGTAGGGGGTGATCTAATCAAAGGTGGCCTTGCACAATACATAGTTTCACAAGAGAAACACCACCCCCCGGAGTGAGATGAGGAAGTTGGAAGTTTGCAGTAGATTCAGAAGAATGAGGAGGAGGAAGAAGAGGAGGAAGAGGAGGAGGGTAACCAGGAAAGGAGGGAGGACAGGGAGAGGGGTCCTGGAGAGACAGGGCAGGCTCTAGAGCAAGCCTCAAGTCAAGACTCGGCGGGGCGGGTGGTTTCCACCGCTGTCCTGGATTTCTCCCACATAAACACGCGCCCAGCTCGCAGTACAAGCATGTGAGCTGCCGTTTTTAAACGCACCAGGCAAGTAGAGAGCCCTGTGGAACTATGAGTGAGGTTTCCAGCTTTCTGGTCTCCCTTCAGCACCACCCTTTTGGGGGTCCCTCAGGTCTAGGTTGACTCCGGTCTGTCTGTAGTTGACCTTGAGCAGATCTCTTCATGTCCTGGACTTTTAGATTTCTCCTGTATGAGGTGGGCATAATTTCATCTGCCTCCCAAGACTGCTGCTATAGGCTTAGAAACTGCCTGGTACACCAGGAGCTTAAAGTCGGGAGTTCTCATTATTAGGAATGAGAGGGGTTCCATAAATCCTCGAAGTTTTAAGAAAGACAGATTTCATGGGTTCAGAATGAGACCAGCTTTCAGGGGTGAGGCTGGGGCTGGGCCACAAACATCTATCACTCGTGAAGCAACCAGGAATGATCTGGCCTCATGAGATGTGAGGTGTTCATCTTCAGTCTAGGAAGGGTTCTTCCCCACGGCTATGCTGAGGGTGTGGACCCAGTGGGGCTGGATGCCAGGGCCTGTAGCTTCTCCTGCCCTCCTTCCAGGGAGGAGGGGAGGGGGCCTTCAGCATCTGAGGGCGTGTGCTGGGTGGGCCTTGGCAACCTATTGTTGTTGCTTGTGTGTGGGAATGGCCCAGGGACATCTTGGCCCAGGACATGGACTCTTGGGCCTGGTAAGCGCAGAACCTGCCTGCACAGCTCCTGAGAGCTGCAATCCCAAGCCTTAACTGAAGACATCCCGGAACTGATTGCCAGCGATTATCGGAGAGGTGGGGGAAGCGGGGATGTGGGAGCCACATTCACCTCAATTCCCTTCAAGTCCATGTGTGGAAAAGTACTAACCGGGCTACGCAAATGGTCTCGTTCTTTTTTTCATTCTTTTTGAAGAAGGAAGCGGGTTGCAAAATCATACAGTGTTCGAGTGTTGCAATCTCAGTGTGTTGGGCATCTCAGTGCGGACCCCACACTTGACAGCTCTCGTCCCCCGGAACACACCAAGTGTCTTGTGCTTTAAAGCCGACGAGGCCCGGGGGTCTCCCATTATGTAAGCTGTTCTTTGGGGATCCCGAACACAGTTTGAAGCTAAGCAAACTCATCTTCGGAGCTGCTGTGTGGGAGCACAGAGGACATGAGAAGCCTCCTTCCAGTTTCTAGTGACAGGGTGGGCCCTGGTGAGCAGGCTCCACAGCAGCTCTGTGGGAACCAGTCAAAACAAAACAAAACAAACAAACAAACAAATCCACAAAAGCAAACAAACAAAAAACAAAAAACAAACAAACAGACAAAAACACAAAACAAAAACCAACCCAGCTTGCCAAGCCATGAGGGTGCAGACACTGGTTGGGCCTGGGGAGGCGGAACTCGGGTTTTTTCTTCTCTTTGCTTGTCTGTACTTCGTGCCCGTTTTTTTCTTTGTTTCTTGTAAGCACATACTGCTTTTGTAAAAAGGAGATATTTTAAAATGTTCTCAGCAGAGCAGCATTTTTTTTTTAAATAGATGACAGAGCATCATTTGCCTTGCCCTTTCTTTCCAAAAGAGATAGATATTCCTGGTTAAAAAAACAAACAGCTTTGAAAATTCAGATAGTGAACATATAGAGAAAATTAAAAATGACTGCAATCCTTTACAATGACAACCACTGCCAACAGTTTTCACTATAACTTTCCAAGGCATACTTGAAAGTTTTTTGTTTTTTGTTCCCTCCCTCCCTCCCTCCCTCCCTCCCTCCCTCCCTCCCTCCCTCCCTCCCTCCCTCCCTCCCTCCTTCCTCCCTTTTCTTCTAGTGCTGGGCTTGAACCCAACTCTGCATAAAACCAGGTGTGGTGGCACAGGCATGTGCCCGAAATCCCAGAATTGGGAAGGTGGAGGCAAGGAGAGGACCACAAGTTCAAGTCTCCTCTCAACTACACAAGAAGTTTGAAGCCAGCCAAGTTACAGAAGAAGAGGAGGAGGAGGAGGGAGAGGAGGGGGAGGAGGAGGAGGGAGAGGAGGGTGAGGAAGGGGAGGAGGGGGAGGAAGAAGGAGAAGAAGGAGAAGAAAAGGAACCATTGGGGCCACCAATGGAAAATTCTGCAGCTGATCCCAAGACGGGACACAGTCAAAACACAGGTGCATTAACATATTGTTTAAAATAACCTCCAGGTACCAGGCATGGTGGTGCATGCCTTTCATCCCAGCACACAGGAGGCTGGCAGCTCTCTCTGTGAATTTGAGGCCTGCCAGAGTTACCTAGTGAGATCTCAGCAAAAATGATCTCAAGGCTTGGATACGTCGACGTCGTGGAGCACCTCAGAGCCTCAGGGAGGGAGGTTCTACTCAGATCACCTGCTTCAGCCTCTTGAGGGCTAAGATTATAGGTGTGTGCAGCGCCGCTGTCCATGGCCATGCCCCCATTAAGGTGCAAAATATGCAATTAAGTTTAGGTATTAGGGAAAGTATGTGCTGGTATGTCCCGTTTTCTTATTCAGAGTTTTGTTCTTGAAGAGACACCCCCACAGGGAGGGAGACGATGATGAAGACATTTTACTATACCGAGAACACCTCACTCGGAGGGATTCTTGCTTCTACATAGGTCACAAGGAGGTTGAACTCAAGGCAGACTTCGTTAGCCATTTTTTTTTAAATCTCATTTTTTTTTTTTTTTAAATCTCATTTGTGAACTTTCTCAGAAAAGGGAGTAAGCTGGTTTGCAGGTGGTTTGGTCAGTTATGTCGAAAACTGGCCGAGAGCCAGGGAGAGCTAGCAATCCGAACCAGGAGAGTGCGGAGGGAGCTTTCCCATCTCCTCTGTTCCGAATGCTCCTGCTTCGCACAGGAAACAAAAGGAATTTCGTGTTTAGATGTGCTTCCGTCCTTAAGACACCCTGTTTAGTACATCAGACATCTATAAAATCCCAAACCCTTCCCATCCCCAGCACGTTGGGTCACAGGTATTCCACCTGCAAGGACTCTACCAGTTTATAGTCATGACACACCCTCCTTTTGTGTTTTATGTTTTTTGAGACAGAGTTTCTCTGTGTCACAGCCCTGGCTGTCCTGGAACTCACTCTGTAGACCAGGCTGGCCTCGAACTCACAGACATCCACCTGCCTCTGCCTCCCGAGTGCTGGCATTAAAGGCGTGCACCGACACCCACCGTCTAAACCCTTTTTACATTTGAGAAGAGTACTCATTCCCTCAACTATAAAACTGTGATCGGTAGCAGCTGTAGAATACAGGGGTTTTGTTGTTATTTTTCTTTCTTTCCTTCTTTTGTGACAGTAGGAATTGAATTTACGGCCTCCCACATTCAAGGGAAGCAGTCTGCCGCTGAGCTGGAGTTTCCTCACGGAGATCCACCTGGGATTACCAGTCCTGGGATCCAAGACTCGTGCCTCTGTGCCAAGGCTTGAGCTGTATTTCCAGTGCTTTTTGTTTTGTTTTTGAGATAAGGTAACACAGTGAAGATCAGGCTGGCTTTGAATTTGTGGTGATCCTCGTGCCTCTGGCATGCTGGGAATACAGGTCTGTGAAATCATGCCTGGCTCTAATACAATTGTTTTGAGGATCTGCTGAAAATTTTTATAAAGTAGGCACTTGGCACAGCATGTGCTTGGGAATGGTTTCCAGTTTCTAGCTTGTCTGTTTTTTTTTTCCCCCCGGGGTGGGAAGCTGTCTGGACATACAGGCACACACACATAACTTAACACAAATCTTTAATAAACACAGAATGCTTCCTAAATTTGTGGGTCATCTCTGCACAGGGGTCAAGCGAACCTTTGTCTCAGTGTTAGAGTATGTGGAGCTTCAGCAGGTCGGAATCAAGTGGGGAGGATTCAGGTGAGTGGAAGGCAAGTTGACCCGGCGAGGGAAGAAAGATGGTATCGGAAGGGCAGGCTGCCAGGGAGATGACAACTTAGCCGACTCGGGGGAAGTGGGTCCACATCAGTCACTGGGAGCGGGGCTCCCGGTAAACAGAGCCAAATACAGTGGCTTGAGGCCCTGAGAGGCCGCCTCCCGAGGTCGGAGCGGGGCCTGTCCGTCTGACCCCTGACTCTGGCGCCTGTTGCATTCTGTTTCCTCTTGGCCTCCTCTGGCTCACACTCTGCCTATCTTTCCGTTCCTTGAGTGCACCCTGCTCCTCCCTGCCGTGCGAACTTTGTACATTCTGTTCCCCTGCCAGGAACGCCAACTGTTCTCCCAGCCAACCAACCCCTAGGCATCCCTCAGCCCTCAAGCCCAAAGTTCACTTCCTTAGCTGGGCGGTCCAGGTTCGTCCCTATAAACCAGCTGCCCCGGGCTTTCCCCCGTCTCTGATAGTCTCAGGATCCTCCCTCTGTATGCTACCAGCCCGGAAGCTCCCTGTGGGCACGAAAAAAAAAATCTGTTCTAGTCCACTCTGGTATCACGGAAAGCCAGGGTGCCAGTGGGCATTTCCCGGAAGAGAACAAGCCAGTTCATTTGTGACCTATAAAATGCCCCCCTCTCTCAGAAGAGCTTTAATTCTATTTTGACAGAGGCCAGCTAACTGATTAAGAAACTGATTGGAACGGGGAGCTGTGGGAGATACTTAGCCAGCTCTGGCATCATCTTCCTCCCGAGGCTTAAGCCACGGGGTTAGTTCTACCTAACTATTGAATCGCTGCGCCCCCTGCTGGTCACTATGGGGTATGACAAAGACACAATTCTTGGCGAAAAAGTTCTTTTAAAGGGGTTGTAGAACTCACCCTGTTAAACCCCCCTGCCATCCGGTGACAAAAGGAATTCCTGGAATCGAAGGGTTCTGGGGCTGGAAGCTACCCTTGCCTACAGAGCCCTTTCCTCCGGTTTCTGCTGCTGATTTGCACTGCACGCCCCCTTTTAAATGTTGGAAGCCTTTTCTAGTTAAGAATACATTATGACTTCCTTTACTGGCACTAGTTAATTTAGCTGTCCTACTCCCCCCCCCATCTAAAAAACCCGTGGTAAGATACACAAATAGTATTTACCATCTTATTTCTGTTGTTGATGGACACTTGGGTTTGCTTCATTTTTGCCCCCTTGTGAAGGATGCTGATATTTACCCAGGTGCACAGTCATTTCTACAGCATCTTCTCCAGATAGCTTGAATGCACATCCAGAAGCAGAATTCCTGGATCATATATTGTTTTTATTTTGTTTTGGCTTTTGTGGAACAGCTACACTGCTTTCCATAGCTGCTGCAGGGTTCCTGTCTTCAGGGCCTCAAGTGGACTCATTGATAACATTTTGATGTGTTTGAGGTGGCGCGTCGTCACAGTTCCCTGATGCCTAGTGACGCTGTGCATCTTTTCATGAGCTTATTGGCCATCCATGCATCGTCTTTGTAGACATCTTCATTCAGCTCTTTACCCATTTTTCATGGTTATGTTTCTTTGGTTGTTGTTGTAGTTTTGTTTTTTTGGAGCTGAAAATTAAAACCCAGAGCTTGGTATAAGCTAGGCAAGTGCTCTACTGTTGGGTAACACCCCTAGTCTTCTTTGCCCCCCACTTTTTGAACTGGGCTGCATAGCTTTTGGTTCTTTATTTTTAATTAGTTTTACAAAACTAATTTTATTAATTTACTTTATGTATGTATGTATGTATATATGTATATATGCCTTTATTCCAGAAGAGGGCATCAGATCCCACTATGGATGGTTGTGCAGCCCCATGGGGTTGCTGGGAATTGAACTCAGGACATCTGGAAGAGCAGCCAGTGCTCTTAACTGAGGAGCCATCTCTCCAGCCCCTTAATAAGTTCTTTATATATTTTGGATATTAATCCTTTATCAAATACATATGTGATTTTCTTCTGTGGAACAATCCTTTTCTACACTATGAATATGTATTACTCTCATTTGCTAGTAAAAAGCTGATTGGCTATAGCTGGGCAGAAGAGATTGAGCAGGAAAGCAAGAATTCTGGGAAGAGTAAAGGCAGAGTCAGAGAGTCCCTGGCAAACACAGAAAAGCAAGATGAGAATGCCATACTGAGAAAAGGTACCAAGCCACATGGCTAAACAAGATAAGAATTATGGGTTAATTTAAGTGTAAGAGCTAATTAGTAATAAGCCTGAGCTACTGGCTGAGCATTTATAATTAATGTAAGTCTCTGTATGGTAATTTGGGAAGCAGCTGCTGGGTATTTGGGAACAGGGGGTTGGGGCTGGAAATGTCCAATTACAATATTCAAATATTTTTTCAAATTCTATTTGTTATTATTTTACTTTGTTTACATCCCTCGCCTCCAATGATGGGGATCAAAGCCAGAACCTTGCACAATGCTTGGCAAACATTCTACCAATGAGCAACACATATATCCTAAGAATGTCTTTTTGTTTTTTGAGACAAGGTTTTTCTGTGTAGCCTTGGCTGTCTTGGAACTCACTCTGTAGACCAGGCTGGTCTCAAACTCACAGAGATCTGCCTGCCTTCTGAGTGCTGGGGTCTAAAGACGGGCACCACCATGCTTGGCCCAATGTCAACCTTTGCCTTATGTTTGCTTCTAATATAGTTTTAGGTCTTAAATTTGTTCTGTTGTGAACTGGATTGTCTTTTTAATTTTTGGTGCTGGGAATGGAACCCAGGGCCTCACAAATGGTGAACACACATTTCCCCTGGGGTACATTCAGAACCCCATTTTGAATTAACCTTGTATGTAGTGTTAGAGAGGATCCAACTTTGTTCTTTGCAAGTGGACATCCAGTCTTGCTAGTGCCAACTGTTGGAAAGACTTTCCTTTGCTCAAACATAGAATTTTGTTTTGTTTTGTTTTTCATGACAGAGGTTCACAGTGTAGCTCTGGCTGTCCTGGAACTGACTCTGTAGCCCAGGCTGGCCTTGGACTCACAGAGATCCACCTGCCTCTGCCTCCTGAGTGCTGAGATCAAAGGCATGCGCCACCATGTCTGGCAGAATTTTTGTTTTTTGAAGCATATTAATCACTTAAAGAATTCTGAGAGCACAGGGCTGAGTTACTGACCCAATCTCTAGATTTTAGGAATAGCAGGATCTAGGGGGTCATTCATGTGAAACTGTCTTTTATATCAAATGTTCTTATTACTCTTCTCCAAAAACATTTGATCATTAAAATTATAGTTTATGTCTGCATTACTGCAAAGAGGAAAATGTTAATGCTATAATATGAAATACATTTCTCTTACAGTTTATTCATCATCATCATCATTATTACTATTATTAGTAGTAGTATATGAGTGTGCATGCCATTGGATACGTGTGGAAGTCAGGGGACACTTTTGTGGTGTAGATTCTCTGCTTCCTCTGTACATGGGGTCCATAGCAGGTCACAGGGCCTGTGTAACAAATGCCTTACGCACTGAGCCATCTGGCCATCAGTCTTGTTAGGATTTCTATTGCTGTGAAGAGACACAGCAACCATTGAAGATGACCATGGCAACTCCTATAAAGGAAAACATCCAAGTGGGGCTGACTTCGCTTACAGTTTCAGAGCTTCCGTCCATTGTCACCATGGTGGGACATGGCAGCATGCAGATAGACGTGGTGCTGGAGAAGGAGCTACATATGGATCCCACAGACAACTGAGACACTGAGTGTGACTTAAGCATATATGAGACCCAAAAACCCGCCTCCACAGTGACACACTTCCTCCAACAAGGCCACACCCACTCCAATGAAGCCACACCTCCTAACAGTGTCACTCCCTATGAGCTTATGGGGGCCAAAGACATTCAAACCACCACATTAGCCTTATGTTAAATTCTAAAAGTTGGGCTTTTTTCTTGGTTGTGATTTTTAAAAGAAAGAAATGTTTGTGTATACATTCTTGAAAAAAAATCCTGTTCTTTACACAGATTATGTTTGTCTGCGACAGGCCGGGGATTGTTTCAGGGACTCTGGGTTCACTGCTGCTTTGTAAGCATTGTCCACATTCTGTCCTCTAAGCAACTAAAACCCAGGATGGAGTGAAGGTGTCCTGTGTGTCCCATGCACCCCACATGTCCTGTGAACTGTAGAGGACCCCTGATCTCTGTGAGCTGACAGGATGACATCACTTTCCTCACATCAGTAGGTGGCAGATCAGAGACCCGAACCCTTGACATGTGTCCCATCTCTCCAAAGGCTCTGTCCTCCGTGCGCCAGGTGTGTGATGAAATGATTTCTTGATAGGCATGTGCTGCGGGTCTTCCATATGCAGATTGCCTGCTGGGCAGGATGTCAGGGCGGTTGGCTGGTCTTGGGGAGGAGGAGACTAGGAGAAGGTTTTGAAGAAAAGGTAAAGGCAGAGATAAGTCACCAGGGAAAAGCTTGGGGACCACAAGGGTTAGGACGTGTGGGCAAGAACGGCCTGTCCAGGAGACACCCCAAGGTGGAAGGGACTTGAGCAGGGGGCCAGGGCCAGGGTGTGGGATGGAGGATGAGAGATCTTAAACCAGTGTTTGGAGGGAGGGTCTTCATTTCTATGAGCTTTGAAATCTCCGGAGTCTTCACTAAGGTAGGCACTTTATGGCTCTCCTTGACGCTTTAGAGATGTCCGATGTTCAAATGACTGTCAACCCAACATTGGTGGGGGACTTGTGTCTATCTGGGGCAGTCATCTAAGGGCCGGATCCCTCAGAATACCTCTAATGGTGAGCAACCCCTTAAGTCTACAATTCCCTTTACTAACTGCGGGTGGTAGGAGGTGCCGGCCTGGAGAAATATTAACAGCAGAGGGCGCTCTTCAGCGAGACAACGGTTGACAGGAACCCTGGTTTCTGCAGCAGCCTTGTGCAGGGAGGACTGTCTTTCCACCCTGTGGGTTCTGGGGATCAAACTCAGGTTGTCAGGGTCGGTGGCAAGCACCCTTACTGCCTGAGCTGGCTAGCCAGCCCACTGATTTTTTAATCCCGAGAGCTGGGATTAAAGGCATGCACCACCACCACCTGGCCACTGATTGCTTCTTAATGATACAAACCTTCAAAGTTCATCTAGATTTTTGAAATGTATCATACATCCTTTTTGTATATATTTGTGTATATATATATTTGTGTATTTTTGTGGTGCTGGGGAGTGAACTCAGAATCTTGTGCATGTTAAGCAAGTGCTCTACCTCTGAGCTACATCCCCTGGCCCACAATACATCCCCGTTCTCTCTAGTCTCTGGCCTATGCCGCCACACACTTCCTGTTCTTCGCTCTCACTCAGTTCCTGTTGGCCAGAGTTCATCACCCCTCCCTCACTTTTCTCTTCCAGACTTCGGTACCCATCATTTCCCTCTCCAACTTCTGAAGTTTTATTGAATGCTTCGTTTTATGGAAGAACAGGCTGGCCTTTAGTCATACGTGCGGCGTCCTTGAAGCCCACACAGCTTGGTGGTGAGTAGGCTGCTGGATCGAAGCGGGCTGTGGGGTCAGAGCATTAGCAAATTATCTGATGCCCCGCTGTCTCTGTGGCTTCCACTTTGCCCAAGGGTGAGCATGTGTCATCACACCGAGTTCTTCTAGATATTATTATAACGATGGGGAAATACCCCAGGGTGCCAAAAAAATTTCTGCCCGGCACGGAGCTGCCTTCCTTGAATCCAGGGCTTCTGACCTCAGCCAGGCTGCACCCGATCTGCAAAAGAGCAATGGCAAACTGACAAGCAAAAGAAAGCCTTGCAAATGCAGCTGAGCAGCTGAGCGTCTGAGTGAGGCTGGGGGGAGGAGCATCAGGGCCCGGAGTCATCCGGCTGCAGGCCAGGCTGTTGCCTGGGTGATGCTTGTTCATTTACCAGCGGACAGCTGAGCCAGTTCTCTGAGGGGGAAGCTGTGGGGGGTGGGGGTGGGGGTGGGGGCTGGTGCCCAGGGGAGCCTGGGTTTCTTTAAGTAATAGAAACCACAGGGAGGGCTTGGCTGCTTATGGGGAGTGCACCTTCTTCGCACAGGAGCTGGCGGGAAGCCTGAGGGGAGGAGGTTGAGAGAGGTCATCAGGAATGTTAGAAGTGGCTACTGGATCAAGGAGGAGGCCTTTGGAGAAGCTGGAAGGCCTTCCTGGCAGAAAGGATTCACAGATGTGTTGGTTTTCTGGTCAAAAGATGAACTGAAGTAGATCACAGAAAGTGTGTGTGTGTGTGTGTGTGTGTGTGTGTGTGTGTGTGTGTGTGTGTGTACGTGTGTGTGTACAGGTGTATATGTGTGGGATCATAAGTTTATTTTAAAGATTTATTTATGTCTATGAATGCTCTATCTGCATGTACTACTTTATGCCAGAAGAGGGCATCAGACCCCACTATAGATGGTTGTGAGCCACCATGTGGTTGCTAGAAATTGAACTCACTCCTAACCACTGGGCCATCTTTCCAGCCTCCACTATATATTTTAAAACAACCCTACACACACACCATTAGGGGGAGAGGAAAGGTGGGCTTGAGAATCTCAGAGGTAGAATGCAGGATACCTCATGCCCTTCGGGAGTATGTATGTATGTATGTATGTATGTATGTATGTATGCATGTATGTGTGCATGCATGTGTTTGGCTATTTGAGACAAGGCCTCGCTATGTTGCTTAAGCTATCCTGGGACTTATTATATGTAGCAGAGGCTGGCCTTGGACCTACCACCCTCCTGCTTCAGCTCCCAAGTGCCACCATGCCCAGTATATATATATATATTTATTATGATGATGATCACAATTCATTGAAAGATCTTTTGGGTATTCTTGTCTGTGGGAAAAGGTTACTTTATGGCAAAAATGAGATATCCTTTCTAGCCCCTCAGACTGTCAGTCAAAACCAGTGCAGTGGAGGAGATCCTCTTGATGTTTCTTGTAGACATCTCGCTACCAAAGTGTCTGTCTTTCAAAAGGGCAAGCATGCCACCACTTCACTTCCACAGGGCTCCTCGGGGGTCACATCTGAAGATGTGGAAAGTGGAATGTGGGGACTAGGGGTCATATGTGGGCGGGGAAGTCAGTGCTTAATGAATATGGAGTTTGTGTTTGCTCTGGAGGTGGATAGTGGTGATGATTGTGCAACAGTGTAGATGTGCTTAATGCCACTGAGCTTTGCACTTAAAAAAGGCTCGTGTAGCTGGCATGGTGTGCATACCTTTAATCCCTGCACTCGGAAGGGAGAGGCAGGAGGCTCTCTGGGAGTTGGAGGCCAGCCTGGTCTGCATAGGGCGTTCTAGGTTAGACATTGAGTCCTTGTCTCAAACAAACAAACAAACAAACAAACAAACAAACAAACAAAATGAAATAAACAAGCCAAAAGGAGGCTAATGACTCAGTAGGTGAGTATTTATCTAGCTTACAACACACTTTGGGTACAATATCCAGTAATACACACATACCCAATTAAAAACTACCAAAAAATGTTAAAATAGTAAGCTTCAGCTTATGTGTATTTTACCACAATAAAAGCACAGTGTTCTAGCCGGGCGGTGGTGGCGCACGCCTTTAATCCCAGCACTCGGGAGGCAGAGGCAGGCGGATCTCTGTGAGTTCGAGGCCAGCCTGGGCTACCAAGTGAGATCCAGGAAAGGCGCAAAGCTACACAAGAGAAACCCTGTCTCGGAAAACCAAAAAAAAAAAAAAAAAGCACAGTGTTCTAAAGATTCCCATTGCCCTGGAGACATGGCTGATGCTCAGGCCAAGCCCTCCCCACTCCCAGAGTCTACGGGGTCCTGGAGGGGACACCAAGCCCCCCTTACACACACTGAGAACGTTTAGTGAGCAGAAAGGCGCCCATCACCCGAGTTCATCACAAGGCTTGCTGTTTATCCTCCAGGGCTCTGGCTGAGTTGACAGGGAGAGCAGGCGAGAAGCGGAGGCCCCTGAGAGAGACCTGCTTGTAGAGAATCAGAAGAAGGGCCGAGGCCGGGGCGAAGGAGGAGAGAAAGCTTGGCCGAGTCTCTGGGTCAGGAGGTAGGCCCAGCTCCACTCTCACGGGCCCTCAGAACTCTTCTTCCTTTGCTCTGGCTAGATTGAGAAACAGGTTAAGCTTGCCCATGAAGAGGAAATGAAACTCAATGAAACAATGTCAAAATATCACCTCTCGAATTTCACGAAGGGAAATGGCGTGGTTACAACACAAACTGGGTGGAAGGTCATGGAATCCAGAAGACAGACGGCTGCTCCAGCCAAGGCACCGGGGCGCAGCTCCTTTAAGTGCGAGCAGTTTGCTCAAGGCAGCATCTCTGCTCTAAAGAAACGCCACGAGTCTCCCAGCACTTACTGAAGACAGTTGCATCTGCACGCATTCCCTAGGCCAAGCTCTGCTGGGGGCGCCGCACAGCCTGACCTTTAATTCCACTTAAGGACGATGAAAGGGGATTTTTTTTTTTTTGAGACAGGATTTCTCTGTGTAGCTTTGGAGTCTATCCTGGAACTCACTCTGTAGCCCAGGCTGGTCTTGAACTCACAGAGATCCGCCTGCCTCTGCCTCCCAAGTGCTGGGATTAAAGGCGTGCGCCACCACTGCCCGGCCTTATTTATTTATTTATTTTTAATAGACAACAATACATGGTTAGGGTAAGGGTTAGGGTTCGGGTTCGGGTTAGGATTAGGGTTAGGGTCAGGGTCAGGGTTCTGGTTAGGGACAGGGTCAGGGTCAGGGTTAGGATTAGGGTTAGGGTCAGGGTCAGGGTTATGGTCAGGGTCAGGATTAGGGTCAGGGTCAGGGTCAGAGTTATGGTTATGGTTATGGTTATGGTTAGGGTCAGGGTCTGGGTTAGGGTCAGGGTTTTGGTTAGGGTTAGGGTCGAGACTCATAATGTTTGTTTCCTTTTTCTCTTTGAGAATGGGTCTCACTGTGTAGATTAGGCTGTCCTCACATTGGCTATCCTCCTGCCTCAGTTTCTCTCAAGCACTGAGATTACCAGCATGCACCACCACACCCCAAGAATCTCGTGTTTACTTTTTGGGTCTTTGTATTCTTTATTTCCTGATCCTTTCTTGAGAATAATGCCAGAGCTGGAGACGTTGAGCAGCTTGCCCACATCTCCACATCTGGGAGCAGCACTGTGAGGATTGGAACTCAAGCTCTTCTCACTTAATTAAGCTCTGTTCTTAAACACCGGTGTGTTGGGGAAGACACGACTGTTGAGAAGGTTATGAAAGAAAATGGATAATGAATATCATGCTGTGGGAGCAATTAGAAGGATTTCTAAGTTGCTCCAGCATGACAATTGCGTGAGGTCACAATGACATTCGGTTAGGAAGAACAGTGAAGAGAATGAGCAAGGAAGGATTTGGCTACTAGGTTGACAAAGCCACAAAGTACACAGTGAGCAGGATGTGAAACAAGCTTGGCTGAGTCGTGTGTGTGTGTGTGTGTGTGTGTGTGTGTGTGTGTGTGTGTGTGCTGTGGAAGTATTATTGTGTGTGTTGTCTGTTGTTTGAACTGTGGATAGTTTAGGTGTCCATTGTGTTTGGTTTTGGGGGGGGGGATGGGGGTGGAGGGAGGTGGGCAGTGTAAGTGAGGGAGACTTGTATGGTGTGTGTGGGGTATGGGAGAGGTGTGTGTGTGTGTGTGTGTGGTGGCTGTGTAAGTGAGGGAGATTTGTGTGGTGTGTATGGGGTTTGTGTGTGAGGGTGTGTGTGGGTGTGTGTGCAGAGGCTATGCAAGTGAGGGAGACTTGTATGGGGTGGGGTGGGGGGCTGTGTAAGTGAGGGAGACTTCTGGGGTGACTGATTTGTGCTCCACCGGGTCCCACGCTGCAGTAACCAGCACTTAGTTCTGACCTGAGTGGGGTGTTCCCGTGTCACACAAAGTAACTCATTTGTCCTCACAGCTCTATAGTTGCTACTTAGAGTATGTTGCATGTTATGGTCGAAGAAAATGGAGGCTCAGAAAGACCCACCAGCTTGTCCTACACCAGCCTGTTAGTTGAACTGGGATTTGAAGCCAGGCAAAGTGGTGGCTTGTCCTTGTCTTCGTCTTCCATGTCCTCTTTGTCCTTATCATTGTCCTCCTCCTCCCCCTTCTCCTCCCCCTTCTCCTCCTCCTCCTCCTCCTCCTTCTAGACGGGGCCTCACTATGTTGCTGTATAGCTCCACTGGCCTGGAACTCCATGGATCTACTCACCTGAATCCCCTTTAAAACTGTGTCTGTGTGGTGTATGTGTATGCATGTCTGGGTGTGTGCAGGCGTGCAAGGAAACCAGAGGTTGACGTCAGGTGTCTAGCTCAAATCCTCTCCACCACAGTTTTTGAGGCAGGGTCTCTCACCAAACTTGTAACTCATTAATTTGTCTAGACTGTCTGGCCAGTGTGCTCCAGGGATCTGCCTTCCTCTGCACCCCCAGATCAGGGTTGTGGACATGTGGTATAGCCCTGGACTTTCACTTGGGTCATGGGAATCCAAACTCAGGCGCCCATGCTTGTGTGGCCAGCACTTTACGAATTATGCCATCTCCTTCGCTCCTCTTTCTTCTTCTTCTTCTTCTTCTTCTTCTTCTTCTTCTTCTTCTAAATAAGTTGGTTACATTAATTGTTTAAGACAAGCTGCTTACATCCCCTGGCCCATGTTTGTTTGCTTGTTTTAGAGATAGGGTCTCATATAGCCCAGGCTGGCCTGGAACTCACTAACCTCTTGTCTCGGTTTCAGTACTGCTGGGATGGCAGGTCTGTGCCACTAGGCCCGGCCAGCATGGTCTCTAATTCTGTGGTCTTCTATACTTTTCCTCATTTGTGTTTCAGGAATCACACTGTGTCTTGGGTGATCACATTGGGAAAAACAATAGAATTATCCTCGCTTTGTGGCTGGGGATCATGTTAACGGTGTGACATTGTATTGGCATTCCTTCATTTAGCACAAGCCAAGGCAAGCCAGCCATGGCCACACCGACACCTGAAATCTTGATAAATTCGATGATCATTAAGAGCTGAAAAGAGGGTTGATGCCTGGCTCCATGGGCAAAAGCACTTGCTGTGCAAATCCTGGCAACCTGAGTTAGACCCTCAGAGCCCATGGTGGAAGAGGAGAACCAATCCCCAAAACTTGCCCTGACCTCCACACCCATGCTGTGGCGCATGTGCACACAACAGTGACAGCAACAAATTATTTTTAAAAAGACCTAGGGACTAGAGAGATGCTCGTTGATAGCCCTGGCTGCTCTGGCAGAGGACCTGCATCCAATTCCTAGCATTCACGCAGAGGCTCACAATCATGTTTAACTCCTGTTCCACGGGTCTCAGCGCCCTCTTCTGGCTTCTGTAGGCACTGCATGCGTGTAGTGCCTAGATACACACACAGACTAAGTCCTCAAGCATATAATATACATCTTTATTTTATTTTCTTAAAGATTCATTTATTTATTATGTATACAATGTGAAGAGTGCATTAGATTTCATTATAGGTGATTGTGAGCCACCATGTGAGTGCTGGGAATTGAACTCTGGACCCCTGGAAGAGCAGCCAGTGCTCTTAACCTCTGAGCCATCTGTCCAGCCCCAATATACATCTTTAAAACAGGGAACTAAAAAGGTTTGTGAACATTGCATGTTTCACATTTGTGAAGTGTGCATAGACAAAATGGCTTTGCTGGCTAAATACTGGGGGCCGCCAGGGTTGGCCATGTAGCTCAGTGGTTTAGCTCTTAAGTAACAAGCGTACGGGTCTGGGTTTGATTTCTAGAACCTCAGAAAATAAAGCAAAACAATGAAGGGCCACTTAGAGACACGGCACTGTGGCTTGGATGGGGTTTGAGTGTACCCCTCAACGTTTTGGGGGCGAGAATGTAACCCACTGTGAGGTGCTGAGAGGGAAGACTAAGCTGACTATGGTCCTGCCTTAGAGGCAGGGCCTTTGGGAAGAGATTAAGCTGGAGCGCCTGAGATTGAGTCCCAGTAGTGTTATAAGGAGGGAGACCAGAGGACGTGCTCACGTACACAGCTGTCTGGCTCTTGCTGTTCCTGCCCTGTGCTGCGTCAGGACTTTGACTGGAATAAAATCATCACTCAGTGAGGCCCCCTGGCCTCGGCCTTGGGTCAGAACTCTATTGAAGCAAAATAAAGCTCCCTTCTAAAACAAACAAACAAAACACAGAAACCATACGCAGTCTGCCGACCTGTGTGATAGCCACAGACGTGTGGATAGGTCAGGTGTTCTGTTACCAGGACAGTCGGAGTCCCTTTGGTAGAATGCTGTTCTCCTTGTCTTTCTCCAGTTGGCTTTCTAGGGCTTGCCACGTTAAAGGTGAGCGTGACAGTCTTTCATCAGGCCACTCAAGGTGGAAGAGCCTGAGCTTGTTACTATAGCAACACAGTGGCGCTGGTCATTCATCCCACAAGGATTTACTGAGCACCTGTTATGTGGCGGCAGGCTGTTTTATCTCAGTGATTAATGGGACAAAATAGATGTTCTTCCCGAGTGTTGCGTCCAGGGTGGGAAAGAAACACCAAACGAGGAAACCCACGTAAAGAATACAGATCCGGATAGAGAGATGGTCTATGAAGAAAACAGCGTAGCGGGAGCTGGGGACAGTGTGGGAACAGAAGCACATAGTGGGTAGCGGCGGCGGGACCCCAGGAGGCATAGCTGAGATTGCAAAGAGGGTCATCTAATTAACATTGAAACTCTGATTCTCTTAGTTACTTCCATGCCCAGCTCGGGCCTCACTTACTCAGTGCAAAAATGCATTCCGCTTTTTACCCTCCCTTTCTCAAGGATCCCGTGACGCCTCCCTTCCCCAGAATAGGAATGAGGACAAGGTGGAGGGAAACCCTGGGGAGGGGAGTGAGGCACCGTGGGCAGGCATGGGTGGAGTAATGGCTGTTCAGTCCTTTCACGTCCTCCCACCACGTCCTGAGAACACCCAGATTCTCCTTTTGATGGGATATTGAAGGGACTTCTGATTGCCCCAAACCAACCAGGGCAATGGCAGTCCTTTTCCAAATAGGGAGTATGACATTTGAGTCTGCCAAGGGACACAGAAGAAACACTCTCTCTACTTTGTGGTGTAGATGCAGGTGCCTGGAGTTCCAGGTCCACCTCTCCATAGAGGTCCATCTAGAGGCCAAAGCTGACATGCAGAAGCCGTAAGGAAGGAGAGAAATGAGCCAGGGTGATCACTGGACTGCCGCCGAAACCTATGTAACGGGAGTTTCATTTGTGAGCAAGCTCGTTCATTCACAACAATTTGAGTGCCTGTTTGTGATTAGCACAGGAGGAGTGTGGACAGACAATCAGCAGAGTCCGCTGCCCGGATTTCAATCCTGTCACTCAGGCTGAATGACTGCAGGCAGGCGATCTCACTTTTCTATCTGTGAAAGGGGCCGAAGTTCCACAGGACTCTCTCTCTCTGGTCAAGATTAACTAGGCTCACACGAAGTGCGTAGGGCGCCGTTTGGCGGGCAGTGCTTGCTGCGGGTGATGCGATGTGCCACTCAGATCCCTCTTCCGGAGCAGAGCTTGTCCCAGCTGTTGCCACCATCACTGTCCCCACCTTCACCCCGGGGCATCATGAGGGGTATAGAAGATAGGGGGGCAAATGGCAGGGGAGAGAGCTCCCTGTGGACAGGGAGGGGTGAATACATAGGGAGGGAGAGAGAGAGCCTAGAACAAAGGAGGAGGCATGCAATATGATCAAGGGAGTCCTTCCCAGACCCTGGCGGCAGCCATCTCTGTCAGGGTAGAACCTGATGACCTGAACCCCAAGCCAGGCTCTGTGTGTGACCTTGACCAGCCCATGGGCAGATCTTTCCACGGGCATCCTGCAGGCCCTGGTCCCTTGTTTTCTAACCTGCCCTTGCTGCTCTGGGACGCTGGCAAGCACTTCTCCACACAAAGGCCGAGCCTCAGTGCTGTGATGAGCGGGGCAGGTGGAATGGGACCTTCTCCTGCCTCTATAGTCACTGCGGGCACGGTTTAGCCTTTCGGGTCTGGGAGGATCCTGATGTTCACAGTGAGGTCAGGGCCCCTCAGAAACACCAGCCAGGCCTTAGCCCTGGCCTTGTAGGGAGCCCAGCCAGAGCAGGGTGCCTCTTCCTGTCCTCCGGCTGCTTGGGAGGGGATAGTGACGTAGAAAGCAGGCTGGTTCTCCGTTATCCGGGTGTCATGGAGTTCACTGGACCCTACAGACTTCAACAGGTGGGTTCTCATGGGCAGTCTCTCCCTCTCCCCCCATCCTTCTCCTCACCTCTGTCTCTCTGAGGGGGTGTTTAAATAGAAATGAAAGACGCTGTCCCAACCCTTGCCACTGGCAGAGGAGAAAAGCCATGTTCCCAAGTGACAAATCACGTGGCATCAGAGACATACGGGGCCAAGCAGACCAGAGCCCAAACCCCAGTCCTGCTTAAGGAAGAGCGTGGATCGACATCAGGTGTGACATCGCAGTGGCTGGGCCTACGGGTCTGTGGTTGAGACTCTGGAAGCTGGGGGGACGTCTTGTGTTCGCTGTAGTACTAAGGACCCTGAGTTCCACTGGGGGATATGAGAGAAACTCTGTGGAGGAGACAGACACAGAAGAGATGGGATGTATGTGTTGTGTGTGAAGTGAGGAAAGCCATGAGAAGGTCACTTGCAGGCAGAACAATGGGACGACAGATTGCCCCTCACCGTTTGCCAGACATAGATCCTGTCACCCCACGAGTGTCACTCATGGCATCCGAGAAACATAGATTAAAGCTCCATTTGTTGAACGGACTGACTGGAATCTACCGGCATGAGGTGGATCTGCTCTCGAGGGCTGATTCCAGCAGGGACCTCCTCCTGGCTCTCCCGTCCCTCCCCCAGCGCCTGCCCCTGAATCCATACAGGCAGGAGGGAAGGCTGACATAGTGGAGAATAGGGCATATGAATATTTATTGTGAAGCCTGGAAGCTGGATAGGGGTTCTCTGAGCTACTAACACTGACCCCAAGTGTGTCCACCTTGTCCTGTGCCTTGGCCCCTGCTCTTCACATGTGTTATATGGATTAGACACTCACTGTCATTTAATGTGATCTGTGAGGCTTTCTGGATCCAATGTGGTTTTTTCTGCCATGACTGGTGACTTGGCTCCATCTTCCTGAACAAAGCCCCATCAAGACAGGGATCCCCCCCACCTCTGCAGGTGACTCCCGAGGGACTTCTCTCTGGAGAGGAAGTCTATGAGGAAGTGAGAACCAGGACAGAGCAAGTGACAAGTGACAAAGCTGGGCGAGGAAGAGGCTCACCCGTGACATACTCAGCCTGATTCACCATAGAGTTGGACATACTGGAGGAAGAGGGGGTACCTTTGTTTCAGGTCCATGACGAGGGGGTGGGCTGCCCAGGGCACCATCAGCACCTGTTACAGGGGCTTCTAAACTCCTCTCCCAGGCCAGTTCCAGTTCTTCTCTTTCTCCTTCTCCTTCTCCTTCTCCTCCTCCTTCTTTTTAGATTTATTTATTATGTATACAGTGTTCTGTCTGCATGTGCCCCTGCAGGCCAGAAGAGGGCGCCAGATCTCATTACAGACGGTTGTGAGCCACCATGTGGTGGCTGGGAATTGAACTCAGGACCTCAGGAAGAGCAGTCGGTGCTCTTAACTTCTGAGTCATCTCTCCAGGCCCCTCCATGCCAGTTCTTTTTTCTTCCTATTTTTATTTTACTGAAAATAGATTTTTTTCCAAATAATATATTCTGATTACAGTTTCTCCCCCCCTACTCCTCTGAGATCCCCCACCCCCCCTTCCACCTGACTCTACACACAAAAGTTCCTTCTCTCATTAGAAAGCACAGGCATCGGCCGGGCGTTGGTGGTGCACGCCTTTAATCCCAGCACTTGGGAGGCAGAGGCAGGCGGATCTCTGTGAATTCGAGGCCAGCCTGGGCTACCAAGTGAGTTCCAGGAAAGGCGCAAAGCTACACAGAGAAACCCTGTCTCAAAAAACCAAAAAAAAAAAAAAAAAAAAAAAAAAAAAAAAAAAAAAAAAAAAAAAAGAAAGCACAGGCATCTAAAGAATAAAGGAATAAAGTAGGAATAAAGTAAGATAAGACAAAAACAAATCAACCAGAATAGGTTATAGCAAACAAATAAGCAGAAGAAAGAAAGAAAACACATGAGAAACACATATAGATGTAGAAACGAAGTTGGTACACACAGGAATCCCATAAACAAAACCAGGAGCCATAATATATATGCGAAGGAAAAGTAAGAATTAAAAAAAAAAAAAAAAAGCCCAGACAAAACATTATGAGACAAAGAACCTTCAAAGATGCCATTGAAGTTGTTTTGTGTTGGCCATCTATTGCAGGGCATGGGGCCTTCCCTTAAGAGTGGTTTGTATCTCCAGTGAAACTGTTGGAGAGAACTAATTTTTCATTTACAAATGGTTATCAATTGGCTGGAGAGATGGCTCAGAGGTTAAGAACACTGGCTGTTCTTCCAGAGGTCCTGAGTTCAATTCCCAGCAACCACATGGTGGCTCACAACCATCTGTAATGAGATCTGGCTCCCTCTTCTGGCCTGCAGGGATACATGCAAACAGAACACTGTGTACATAATAAATAAATAAATCTTTAAAAAAAAGTTGATGTCAAGTATTTAAAAACAAAAACAAAAACAAATGGTTATCAATTGCAGACAGCTTCTGGGTTAGGGATGGGGGCTTGAGTCCACTTCTCTTAGTACTGGGACCCCATCTGGCGCAGACCTGTGCAGATCCTGTGCGTGCTGCCTCCAGCTCTCTGAGTACCTCCCAGGACCACGAACACTTGTCTGTAGGGGCGAAAGCTCTAGGAAGCGCCAGCTCAATTTCTCCAAGTTCAGTGCGTTGTGTAGGTGTTCGCGGAGAGCAACTGATAGCCTTGGCAATAGCCTGGGTTGTGGGGGGTTTCCATGGGGCCCCTTTGTCCAACTACTCAATTATATATAACCCACCAAGTAGTCCTAAGAAGAAGAGAGAGTTTAGCGGATTGGGAACAGCGGCAAAGGGCCAGAAAGGCAAACTGCAATCTAATTCGGAAGCGTCCCAGAACCAGAGCGAGAAGGGCAGAGCTGACTCCACCGGTAGGAAGCCATAGCAATTCTCTGTGTGAGCTCAGTTCATGAGGAGTCCGAAGGCAGAGGCATGAGTTGAGAGAGAACCACGCTCAGAGGGGAGCCGTGGGGACCAGGGTGCAGCTATGCATGCAGTTTGGTATCTCTTCTTCTGGGAGGCTTTTGGGGAACTCTATGTACTCAGGAGGCATCTAACCAGGGCCTAGTTTTGCAGCTATCTCCTTGGCCTAGGTAAGGGTCACCACCCCCTGGTGGGCATCACTGTGGGAAGGGATGCATTGCCCAAGACTCTCAGTTCAGCACCTCATGTGCTGGAGTCCTACATACTGCGTGGCTTACTGGGTCTCTAAGCATGCTGGCTGGTGAGTTCCTGGAACTCACTCTGTAGACCAGGCTGTCTTTGAATTCACAGAGATCTGCCTGTCTCTGTCTCCTGAGTGCTGAGATTAAAGGTGTGCACCACCATCATCTGGATAAGCCTCAGGCTTTCATCTGGGGGGTAATGGCTAAGTATCAGCTGTAGGGCAAAGATCCTTGGCATTAAACAAAGCCAGCCTCCAAAGACTAAGTTTCGTTTTGTTTTGTTTTGTTGTTTTCTTTTTCACTCCAAAGTGGAAGTTTGCCTGCCAATCAAAACCTCGAGAGTGTGGCTGTTTAACATCCATGGAAAGGACTTCCTGGAGAGTTTTCTAGAAGTGCAGATTTCTGGGCCCTTGTACAGTAGCTCTGATTCAGTAAGCCTGGGTTGGGAGTTGGGAGGAATTTGCGTTTGAGGTTAAGCCCAAGGGTCCCTGGGAAAAAAGGTGGTCCTAAGATAGTAACTGAGGCTAGGAGAGATTTAGCATTTATTTATCCAGCACTGAGAGGAGGTGATAGTGTTATTATTTTCAATTTCCAAATAGCGAAATTAACCTAAAAGGAAGCAGCTGAACTTCTCAAGGTCACAGAGCCAGTAAATGGTAGAGTTTCTAGAAGCAGGACTACAGCCTCTGTGGTCCTCTGAGATCTGAAGGAAGAAGAGTAGGGAAATGAACTTAGAGGTACAGGCTGGTCCCCCGATCATCCCCGGATAGCCCATGCCAATGGCTCCGTCAGGAGCAGGGTAGGTTGTGCCGCAGTAACAAATGAACCCATTCGTTTGCTCACACTGTGCCCACGGCACACCAACAGGGGTCTCTATCCATGAGTCCAGCCTGAAGCTCCATCTAGAGAGGTGCTTCCGCTGTTCAGAAGTGGGGAAAGGACCCCCTGGCTCTTGAACTATGCTTTCTGTCTGGAAAGAACGTGGGTGTCAGAGCTGCTGAAATTTCTTCAGCCAAGTAAGTTCTGTGGCGGCCCTTGCATTTCATCAGGGTGCAGAAATGTAAACATTAACATAGTTCACCAAGCAGCCTGCTTATGACACCCTCTGAAGGTTCTGTCACCTTGGGCGTCATTCCTCAGGTGCTGTCTACCTTGTTTTTGAGACAGGGTCTCCCATTGGCCTGGAATTCACCAATTCAGGCGGGTTTTGCTGTGCTGGGATAACATGTGTGCAAACCCCACGCCGCCTCCCCCCCCCCCCCCCCCCCCCGTGTGTGTGTGTGTGTGTGTGTGTGTGTGTGTGTGATGTATGTGTTTGTACCTTCAGAAGCCAGAGGAGGAAAGCAAAATGCCAGGTGCCATCATGTGTGATCACTTTTCACCTTGTTCTCTTGAGACAGGGTCTCTCACTGATCCTGGAGCTGGCCATTATTTTGCTGATGGCCAGCAAAGCTCCAGCAATCCTGCTTGTTTCTCCGTGCCTGGCTTTTTAAAAATGTAGGTCCTGGGAACTGAACTCAGGCCTTCATGTTTTCAGGACAAGGCACTGACTGAGCCATCTCCTTAGGCCCCTGAGTAAAATTTTTGTCCTGGATTCTCATCCGGGCTTAGCATTGTACCCTCAGGGATCACCTTCCACCAGCTTGGGTTAGCATTTCCCAACTCACCCAGGCTGGATAGGGGTCTGAATCCCCAGGCCCCTGAAGGAGCCTGGGCTTATTTTTATTGTGAGGCATGCCATGTTGGGTATTTGAACTGTTAATTTTCTTGTCTGTCCCACAGTGGTCTGTGGCTCTGGATTTGGGGATATGTAGAGACAGGCCTTGCATCTCTAACCCCTAGAAAGCAGATGTGCAGGAGCCCAGGATAGAACAGCCTGGTGACTAAGAACCAGGCTCCGGGCCTTTCCCGTAGGAACAGGGGGGCCTCAGAAAATGAGGAAGAGGAAGGTGAGTCCTCTGTGACTTCAGGATGAGCCAACTGCAGATGGGGGAAGAAAGCCCCTGCAGAGGCAGTGGGCTTTTTCTGAGGTTTGCCCCATCATGGAAAGTCTGGCCTCAAACCTGGGTTAGTCACAACTGGAGACAGCTGTGTCCCCGCAGGGTGGACTTCCAGGGTCCTGTGAGAGGACGCTCAGCAGCTGGGGGCGAAGCCCCGATGTCCTCTGTAGGGGCTGCTGACACTAAGGGCTGGAGTCAGTGGTGAGGACAGGTTCTCAAGGCCTCCTGGTCAGGCCACAGCTTCCCTGTTGGGTGCCCACACCCGGAGAAGGTGGAGGCCCAGCTTTCTGTCTTGTGTCCCTGCTGCAGCATGGCTTTCTAGTCTTGTGTCCCTTCCTAGCCTCAGCCTTCCTTCCACCAAGGGCTCTAGGGAGTGAACCGTTTTCCGCCTCAGGAAACCCCCGGCTCTCTCAAATCTGGGCCTGTGTGCCCAATACCCCAGCACAGCCCTAGGCCTTTTCATGGGTATTTCTTTGCTAGGAAAGGAACTCTTCATATGATTTGTCTCTTTCTTTCTTCCCTCCCTTCCTTCCTTCCTTCCTTTCTTTTCCGAGACAGGGTTTCTCTGTGTAGTTTTGGTGCCTGTCCTGGCTCTCGCTCTGTAGACCAGGCTGGCCTCAAACTCACAGAGATCCACCTGGCTCTGCCTCCCGAGTGCTGGGATTAAAGGCATGCGCCACCACTGCCCGGCCGACTTATCCTGCTGATGTGGTTTTCACTGTGGCTTGAGGGGCCAGGGCTGTTCTGGGTGGGCTCCATGGCGCGGAGCCTGACACTTAGCTCTCCCATTCATTTCCTCCCCCCAACTCCTCACCTGGATTCTGGGGGAGCACTCAGGCCTCTCCCCTGGCCATGCACAGAAGGCCTAGTCCTTAGAAAGCCTCCAGAGGACCCACTCTAGCCCAGTCTAGAGGTTCAGCCTCTTCCCAAATTTAAAGCTTTGTCTCTTCTTTCTTTCTTTTTGTGTGTGTGTGGGGGGGAGGGAGTAGGGAGGGACAGGTAGCCAGGGATTGAATCCAGGGCCCTGTGAGGGCTAGAGGCAAGCATATTACCATTTCCCCAGTATGAAGGCCTATTCTTGGACGAGAAACTGCCTTCTCGGAGAACAGTGGCTGTCAGCATCCTGCTGCAGAGATGTCCCGGCTGCAGAAACAGTCAGTTTCCTACCTCGGTGTATGCTGTTCCTTATGCCCAGACGCCTGGTCCCGCTTGGTCCAGCTAAGCCTGACCCCTTGGAGCTCGGCTGCCCTGACCCTTTTAGGTGTGGGTTTGGGTGTGGGTCTCACCACGGCGCCCGGCGCCTCTCACGAGAGCCACCGTGTGAGTTCTGCCTGTGTGCCTGGGCTTGGAGGGTGGGCAGCGCCAGGGTCCCTGCTCTTTGCTCCCTGTCCGGTTCCAGGGGTTGCTTCTTCCCAAGTGTTCTGTGCCGTCCGTCCACAGCGAGAGCTCACCAGGTTTTAAGGGAAACTCGGGGTGCTGAGCACACACAGAAGGGTAGAAGTTGGGGTAGAGCCAGGCACAGGGGTGGCTCCAAGCCCTGGGAGGAAGATCGAAGGACCATCTGTGGCAGCGGCCTGGGTGAGAAAGTCCTTGAGGCAGGCACAGGGGTCCTCAGCTCCTGCCCTGTTTGCCCTGTCTGGTCTTGCTCCCTTCCTAGGTCCATCGATTTCTCCCAGCGGTAGCCAGTGCTTTCTGCCTTTTTGGCTTGTTGTTATTTTGGTGGTCGTGGTAGAGGTGGGGCATATGTGGCAGTACCAGAGCAGAGGCCAGAGGTCAACGTTGGGTCCTCCTCTATGGGTCTCCCCCTTTATTTTTATTTTTTAATTTTTTGGGGCAAGGTTTCTCACTGGAGCCGGAAGCACATCATTTGGGTTAGCCTGATACGTTAAATCCCCAGGATACCCTTGTCTCTGTCCCCTCAGGGCTGAGGTTACAAGTGCATGGCACAGGCCCTGGCTTTATTTTTCCCTGAAAATAAAGTTATTTTCATGCAATATATTCAGATCACAGTTCCCCTCTCCCATCTCCTCCAAGATCCTCCCCAACCTCCCTACCCATCCAACTCCACACCTCTCTCTCTCTCTTTAGAAAACAAAAAACAGGCCAAAATATCCAAACAAACAAATAAGCCAGAATTAAGAAAAAAAAAAACAACCCTCAGAGAAAAAGCACAAGGACACACACACACACACACACACACACACACACACACTAGCACTCAGTTTATATAGGTGCTGGAGATTGAATGCAAGTCTTCATGTTCGCACAGTGATCATCTTCCCAGCCTGGAGGCTGCTTTCTGAGGCCTGGGAAAGCTGTGCCTTCCCGGCTGGGGAGAGATGGGCAGTCACCCCCTGCAGCTTCAGTGTGAGGGAGTGAGCGCCTCCCTGGAGAGCGGGTGCTGGCTTATGCCATGGCCAAGGGCCAGGATGAAGGCTCTAAGTCCTACTTTGCGTGGTGGCCAGCTGTGCTCTCCGGGCGACCAACAGAGTAGCTGGTTGCCTTGCAGAGTTTTTACTCTGATGTCCTTATTCTCGAATCAGGTGTCGCAGCAACTGCTGGCGAAGTCAGCTGGGTTCACTTGGCTCTGCCAGGAAAGAGCTATTTTTTCTCTCTCCCGGGGCTATTAAGCTAATGTACCTTCTAAAGGGTTTAAACCTTTATTGTTTCCTGCAGATAAAGCTGTCCTTCCATTCCAAAATGAATTGTACTTCCAGTAGACTTCTTAAAATTCATATTTTATTTATTTATCTTAGTTATGTGTGTATGCCCCCCCTCTCTCTTTGTGTGTGTGTGTGTGTGTGTGTGTGTGTGTGTGTGTGTGTGTTCATTTGTGTGCAGATGTCTGAGGCAGCCACCAGAGATGTTAGATCCCCTTGGAGCAATACATACTCTTAAATGCTGAGCCATCTCTCCAGCCCCCATATATTTTGGGATGTGTCAGGGTCTTACTATGTAGCCAAAATGGGCCCTGAACTCTTAAGGATTATTACTTATTATTACTAGTGCGTGTCTGTGTGTGAGCGTGTCAGAGCCGGTACATTCCTGCTACAGTACTTGTAGGTCAGAGGACAACTTTGTGGGGTCGCTTCTCACCTTCCCGCTTTGCATGATGGGACTGTTACTTTTAATTGTCCATTTGATACGATGTAAACATCATCTGGGAAGAGACTCTTAGGGAGGGTCTGCCTAGGTCAGGCTGGCCTGTGGGCATGTTATTGGTGTGCTGTCTGGATGATCTTAACTGATGTGGGAAGACCCAGCTTAAAAAAGTGAACAGGACCGTCCTCAGGTTCGAGTCCTGGACTACCCAAGAGTGGAAAAGCAAGGCAAGGAGCAGGCGAGCATGCATTGACATTCTCTCTGCTCTTGAGTGTGGATGTGGATTATTGTATGTGTAACACTCAGTGCGGTAAGGGCAGACAATGAATCAATGTTACCATTGCTGCTCAGTGTCACTTGTCAAGTGCTTGGCAGGTGCCAGGCATGAAGTCTGGTGTGTTACGCACACTGTCTCACTTAGTCCCTCTAGCACCCCTGGGCACTGTCCAATTATCACGCGTTCCAGGTGAGACAACAGGCTGAGAGGTTGTTTGTTACTTGTCAAAAGTTACAAGGATGCTCAGCGAGATAGACATACCCATCTTGTACTTCCGCAAGGACACATGCACTGTGTTTTTGTCTCGGAGGCAGGAAGCCTGTCTGAACGACTGAATAGTTGTGTATGATCTAGACTGCAGAGCAGGTAACCTGACCTCTCTGACCCCCAGCATTTTCCTCTATAAAGCAGGGCTGTGTGCAGAGAAGGGTTAGGACTATCTGGTCCACGGGAGTATTTGAAATGGATTAATAAATGTTGATGCCAATTGGAAACCATGAAGCCACAAAAACTGTGCCACAGAAACTCTCCTCAAAACACATAGCTACTGCTGGGTGGTGGTGGCACATGCCTTTAATCCCAGCACCCAGGAGGCAGAGGCAGGCAGATTTCTGAGTTCAAGGCCAGCCCGGTCTACAGAGTGAGGTCCAGGACAGCCAGGGCTACACAGAGAAACCTTGTCTTAGAAAACAGAACAAAACAAAAACAAACAAAACAAAATTTAGCTCTGACTCGATGGGCATAGCCAACACAGGACTGACAGGGTTGGAGGTCTCTGTCAACGGAGCACAGAGAGACAGCTTATTCATCTAGCTTTCAGAAACAGTTAAATTCAAAGTGTGCCCTGGTCCTAAAACACTCATACCTGTATTTCTCACATCTTTTTGCTTCAAATAAAAACCAACAATGAAGGAATATGAAAGCACACAAGCTACTTGAATTAACTTGAATTATGGTGCCATTAATGACCTTCCCCGTTTCCTGCCTTCTTGTACCATGGCCTATTAACTTCACTGAGCATGCATTTTCCCAGGTCATTCAATGGGGCTAGTGATGCCTCCCACCTTGAGAGAGACGTCAGGACTAAAGCCAGCATATGTGAAAGCCAGCTCAGGGTCTCAGTTATATAATAAATGATGTATGTCAAGAGGTAGTCTGCATCGGGCAGTGGTGGCGCACGCCTTTAATCCCAGTACTCGGGAGGCAGAGGCAGGCGGATCTCTGAGTTTGAGACCAGCCTGGGCTACAGAGTGAGTTCCAGGAAGGGCACAAAGCTACACAGAGAAGCCTTGTCTCGAAAAACAAAAACAAAAGCAAACAAGAACAAAACAAAAAAAGAGGTAGTCTGTATGAGGTAATCTAGAACACAGGTTCTAAGGTGATACCTGAGCTAAGGTTCTGGCTCTGCCATTCGGCGGCTCTTCTATGCTGAGCGGGTTGATTGGCAGCTCTGAGCTGACCTCATGGGGCTTGTAAAGACTAAGCAATGACGTATGTAGGGTGTGGTACAGAGTGGACCAGCATCCCATAGCAAATATCCCATCGGAGTTTCTGAATCTCAGAATCCTTTTGCTCCCCTTTTACACTTTGTAGTCTGAACTGGGTAACACGACACCCGCTTTGCGTTGTCTTAATTAATTAATTTACAGACAGCGTCTCATGTAGCTCAGGCTGGCCTCAAACTCACTATATATAGCTCAGGTTGACCTCAGATTTTTGATCCTCCTACTTCCCTCTCCTAAGTGCTAGGATCATCAGTATGTTCCACCCTGTCCAGATCTTATTTTAATTTTTCAGTGAGTTTTCCAATGGGGTCCAGACTCCTGAAGGCTCCGCCTGGGGTAGACGCTTCCTCAATATTCCATTTAGGGGTTCATATTTGGGTTGTGCTGGATCAATTATTGCTGCCTTGGATTGTGTTGATTTTGTTTGCTCTCTGACTTTCCAGGGATTTCCCCAGTCCGAGTAGAAACACTTGCAGAAAATTGCACGGGCCTGCCCGGATCCCTGGAGACCTGAGCTCCTGTCTCCACCGCAAATCACAAATGGAGATGCTGAGGGGCCCAGCTGCTTCTGACAGCGACCAAGAGAGGGGTTATACAGCCCCCGCTCCTGACCGCTCCCAGGCACCTGATTCCACTGTGCGACAGCTGTGGTCTTAAAAGGCACCGTGGCTTCAGATGCTGCCCTTGGTGACTTCACTGCGGGTTTAGTGCCCAGTAAGGAGGATGTGTTGTGGTCACTACCGTGATGGAGGTGAAAACTTAAAGGCATACAGAGGGAGGGGAGAGGAAGGACTTGGCTGCAGATTTTTCAACTCCCGCGGCAGAGTATAAGTCATTAAAAAGGGGAACTTCATACTCTCCCAATTCTTCTGTTATTTTTAGACCATTCTCAAAGGGATTAAAGATTGAATAAAGTAGAAACAGTTGGCCTTCGGTGTCCAGCAGAGCAGAGGCGTGAATACGCTCATCTGTGGATCTAAAATTGTCCCTGAGCGTATCTTTGATTTCTTTCCTTCTTCCACTAGGTTGTTGTTGTTGTTAGTGTGAGATAGTTATCATGTAGCCCAGGCTGTTCTGGAACTTGTTATGTGGCCGAAGTTGGCCTCTAACCCATAATCCTTCTGTTTCAGGCTCCCAGCTGCTGAGATTATAGGTCTCCTCCACTAGTTCCAATGTCTGTTGAATGTCCTCCATGCAGACCCCATGTCAAGTACTGTGGATGCAGCTGTGAGTGAGAAGGCCTGGGCCCTGGTTTCTCAGACCTGACAGGGAGTAAGGGTCCAGGAAGGGTCGGTTCTATAGTGCTAATAGGATTTCACAGGGTGGTGAGGAGGTTCTTAGGAAGAGCCCCAGACTCAGTCCCAGCCATTCAGGAGGTTGAGCCTGCTAGACAAGCATAAGGTGTTTAGGGAGGGAGGTGGGGCGTGGTTAGAGGGAAAACTGGAAAAGACAGGCTTGGTTGTGTTATAGCCAAAGGGAACCCCTCAGCTGGAGTGGTGGTTCACTGTAGTTCCAGAATTTGGGACATTGGGGAAGGAGGATCGCGGTGAGTTTGAGGCTAGCCTGGGCTATAGAGTGAGAGCTTTTCTCACAAAACCAAAAACCAAATTGACAACAGCAAAGAGGAAAGCCTCAACTTCTCAGCGTCTCAGCAGTTGAATTCAAGAAAAGCTTGTTTCCCCTTCCTGTCAAGTCGGCTGTGAGTTCAGCACGCCGTTGTCATCCAAGGGTGACTCAGTGACCCAGGCTAGCAATGACTCCTGGGTCACACACGGTGTTGGGTGAGTCACACAGAAAGACTGAGGCATGTTGGGAAACTACTAGTAGCTTCCAGTGGCTGGAGCTTGCTGTGTGTGTAGTGGGATGCAGGACAGCTCCACAGAGAAATGATAGGGAATCAAGCCGGGCTGAGGTCGGTCACCTTGGGCCACCTCAGATGCTAAGGAGTTTGGGGAGGACAGGAAAGAACTTCCTAGGACATAATAGAAGAAACATTTCAGAAAGATCACGTTCCTATTTGGGGGTAGGGCTGGGCGAGCAAGATTAGGGAACAGATCAGCAGGGGCTGTGAAGATGGCCCAGTGGTTAAGCTATGCTACAGTGAAGACCAGAGTTCAGATCTCTGGAGCTTATGTAAATGCTAAATGGGCAGAGCTGAGAAGGCAGACATAGGCGATCTCCAAAACAAACTGTCTATCTCAGCTAGCCATATCGGAGAGCTCTGGGTTTGATTGAGAGATCCTGTCTCATTGGCTGAGGTAGAGGAGTCACTGGCGAGGATTTTCAACATCAACCATGGGCCTTATACTTGTGCACACACACACATGTGCACACCACACACATGTATGTCTATCTATGTGCACCTCACACACAGGAAAAGGGAAAATGGAAAGAAAAAAAAAAAAAAAAAACGTTTTACAGTTCATTAGGTGAGGGATGGTGGTGCCCTGAGGAAGGATGGGGCTGTGGAAAGGGGTAGATGTCTCCAGGTTCTATGGTGGACATGGAGGGGTGTGAGAAGGAGTGGGAGGTCCGGCTCACATCTTGGGGGGCTGAACAATGAGAGAGGGGTTCTGTTCACCCACGCAGGCACTGCAGAAGTAAACTTAGGGGACAGACCTTATGTGATCAGCTGGGGACTTACTTGACTTCAGGCACCAGCAGAGAGAGAAGTCCAGAGGACATTTGGACTGAGGGGCTGATGCTGGAGAAGACAGGCTGCTGCTGATGTTTTTTGCAAGTCATGAATATGTGCGTGCGATTTGAAGTCGCGGTGTTGGTGTTGCAACGTTGAATAAAAACTACCTTGCTCCTGGGGAGCCAAGAGTCTGCTGGGGGGGGGGGGTAGGGCCAGGCATGCTTCAATTGGAATTCAAGGTGAGTGGTTCGACCCAGAGATCACACACAGTCAGAGAGGATCAGGCAAAGCTTGACAGGGCCCAAAGCGGAGTGAGAACTTGGCAGGTGGGTCAGAGAACAGCAGTTCACGTGGAGAACACAGCCTGTGTGACAGCACAGAGGTGTGAGACAGCTTTGCCCAGCCAAAGAAGCCTGCTCCCTGGAGCATCTTTATGTGCCCATCCGTGAGAGGAAAGATCCGACCACCAGCAACTCCTGAACACATCCGGCCCCAGAGGCCTCATTCCACAGTTAGTTCACAGTATGGTGACATTGTTCTTTTTACATTAATTCATTTATTCGTTCATTCACGAATGCATGCATGCATGCATAGGCCCAGGAATGCACAGCATCCGTGTGAAGGTCAGAGGACTTCTTCCGGGAGTCAGTTCTCTCCTTCCGTCAGGTGTTCCAAGGATTGAAGTCAGGTCCTCAAGCACCTTACCTGCTGAGCCACCTTGCCAGCCCTAAAATTTTGCACATTTTAAGCATTATGGTAGCGTTCAAACATACTAAGAGCATGGAGGAAAATGGCAGGGTCCTCTCACACGCGACTGTCACCCAGGTTCAATCGTTACTCACACTCCGCCCACTTTTGTTCATGACGTCGTTTCTCCCACTGCGATGGCCTGAGCATCAGCTTTGAAGTTTGCGCTGTGAGGGAAGCAGGCCGAGGAGTATAAAGAACTGTGATGGTCCTTCCTAGTCGCAAGGAATGTCACTCAGGGCCATTGTTGCCCTGCCTGTGCCCCCATCCTCTTACTGGCCTTCTACACTGTTCTGAAGCCAATTCCTGACGTTGTATCATTTCCCTCTAGTAGATGTGCCCCAAATAAGCACACATTCAAAAGGTGGTATGTTGAAATCCCCAGGGATGGGTTTGACAAATCCAGAAAATTCCTTAACGGTAAGGTATGTAGTTCAGATCTGAATCTTTTAACCAACTACACTGCGTAAGCCAGGGTGGATTAGGACCCAGGACAAAATAGCTCTCACACCTCTGTGTCCTTCCGACACACTGTTCCCGCCACATGGACTGTCTTCCCCTGGCCCACCCGCCAAGCTCCCACTTAGCATTGGCCCATCTCGAACACCTCCAAACAGCACTTGTTAGGAACATGCAGAGTTGTGGGTGGAAGCTTCTGGTGGGATTGGGAGAAGCAGATGTGTGTGTGTGTGTGTGTGTGTGTGTGTGTGTGTGTGTGTGTGTGTGCATGCGTGTGCGTGTCCCCTCAGCTCCACTGAGTGTCCTTGGTGTGTGAGACGTTTCATCCAAAGGAGAGACAGTGGGAGCAGGGATGAAGTGGGAAACGGAGGCAGGGAGAGGAGGAGCAGAAGAGGTGCAGAGGTGGAGAAGGAGAAAGACGGAAAAAAGGATAAACAGAAATAAACGATCATGGACCATCCTTGCCTGCCAGGGGCCCTGTCCCACGAGCTCTAGGCTCCCGGGAGAGGGCCTTTCTCAAAGGCCCTGAACCTCTTCTCCAGCCTGCTCAATGAGTTACTCCACTGGGGAGGCTTGAAAGGAATGCGCCGCAGTCATAAGGAAGTTGGGCTCTGTCACTGCCGAGGGCCAGGCCCCACCAGCGTGCTTCCAGCAGCCTCCACCCGGACCTTGGCAGAATCCAGGAAGGGGCAGTTCCAGAGTGGAACCCTCCAAAGAAAGGGCAGAGGAAGCGGCTGAAGGGATTGCTGGGAGATTAGCAACGTGCTTGTGAGGTGACAGCAGTCTCACTTTTCCAGGGCTGGGCACCGAGCATGCCTCAACACCCTGCAGCTCCAAAGCGGCCTTCCTGTTTGCTGCTGCTGGAGAGCAACTCCAGGTGTGGGAGGGGCCCCTGAGGAGATGGAGTGGAGGGGAGGGTCCCTAGGTTTTCATAAATCCGCAGGGGTTGTCTGTGGAGCTAGACGTGGGGCAGGGTGGCCAAAGGCTTGGGCCATGGTGACTACTACAACGTCTGCTGAGGTCTGCTCTGACTTCCTCCAAGTTGGCAATCTGGGGGTGATATCACCCACGGGGAGGAGAAAGCGGAGGACAGAAAGCATTCGTCCAGGCTTTAGAGGAAAAGAGAGACAGGGGTGTGGCAGGGGACACCCTGGCCTACCCCAGGGGCCACAGACCTCAAGTTGCAGAGGAAGTCTGGAGCTTTCCTCCGAGGGATCTTACTGTTCCCTCTCGGCCGGGTGCTCTAAGCTGGGTGGAGCGGGCAAGCCGTGGGCAGAAATGCCATTTGCCTGCTCAGCTGTGGCAGCTGCTGGTTACTTAACCCTCGGTCCAGTGTTCAGCAAAGCTGGGAGCGTAGAGTGCTTCCTTCCGGCGTGTGGGAGCATGTTGCCGGCATGTTGTAGCATGGATTGCACAGAGGCCCGTGGGTGCGGTGGGGATCTGACCCAGGAAAGAAGCTCTTTCTTTTCTTAACTAGAAAAGACACAGGCTGGGGCCTGGCTGGTCGATTAGAACAGGCAGAATGACTAGTGGCCACGTGAGACACGGGGATGATGAGGTCACTGGTGGTGTGGTTACTAAGACTTAGCGGGTTGGTGAGCTTAATGTCAAAGGAGGTAGAGTTAACTCCATCCAGGAACTTCATCTGCAGCTAGTAGCAACAGCACCACTTTTTTATATACTGAGCACGGTTCCAGGCATTGAGCTAAGTCATCAAAGGTGGGTTCTAAGCGTGCATCATCTGATTCGAAAGAGCACAAGATAATTCTCAGTTTCGGATAAAAGGCTTAGATCACAGGGACCCAGAGATGACATCACCCGGCTGAGGTCATGGAGCTTCTGGGGCTAGGGTTGTGTTCTGCCTTGGTGAAGAAAGTGAACACACACTGCACTTTTCTGCGGGAGAAACTCGCTGAGGTCGGAGTTTCTCTAAAGAAAGCACATTTCAGGGCTGGTGCCGACATCACCATCCGCTCAGCAAAACCCCCAAATGCTGACTTCATTCCTGTGTTCCGGCTTCACTTTTCAGCACGTGGCACCAAAGGCGCTCTCTAAGGTGACATTCAACCACCAAGGGGAGATTAATTTACGTCGGGCAAGCTGTTTAGCAGGCCGTGGACTAAGGAACGAGTTCTAAAAGTGTCTTGAGCAAAACCCAATTACTAAACATGGGAATTGGCTTCTCTGAAGGTTTCTCTCTCTTGGGGCCAGGAAGATGGTCATGGCACTTTGCCACTGAGCCTGAGGACCTGAGTTTGATCTCTGGAACCCATGTGATGGGAAGAGAGAACCAACTCCAGGTTGCCTTCTGGCCTCCATATAGGTGCTGGAGTACGCTCACACCCCTCCACCCTGCAAGTAAATGAGAATTTTTAAAAATAAGAAAGTTTGGCTACCTTGGAAATCCATGCTAGGGATGCTTGGTCTGAAAAGTTCTCTCTGTAGGACTTTGCTGTGATGTCACCAGGGTCACTAGGACATCTTCGAAGCAGGAAGGACAGATTCCCACCAGTGCTGGGCTCACAATGACCCCAGGAGATGGTGGCGAGCACATGATAGTGTTCTCTTTCTTCCTATGGCTCAATTCTGAAATTCCCCAGACTAGGGGCTTCCCAGCTGTCAAGCGGCTGGCAGTTTCTCCCCAGCATGGTCTTGGCCTCTTCTCCCCTTCACACAAAGCCGATATTGTTGCGGAAAGCAGCCATCCTGTGCTTGCTTGGCACCGTCCCCTGCCCGGCAAGCGTGTGGGGGAAGGTGCTTGCTCGCTGAGGAGAGATTCTATCATAACGCAGGCCTGTTTGGAGAAAGGACTCCTAGGAGAATGACTTTGCTCAGAGGTGAGGGTGGGGTGAGCCAGGCGAAGTGATTTCCGGGGGAACCCTGGTAATGCCGCCAGGATATTGCAAAGACCCTGCTCCGGCCTCAGCTGCTCATGTCTTTGTCCCCATCCTCAGTGCCACCAACTCTCATCCGAGCCTCTCTGCAATTGTCCTGGCTTCTTGAGTCCGTGTTAAACCATGGCACGCCTGGCCCACAGCCAGCGTCAGGCATTCTGAAGTTAGTGGTGTAGAATTTTAGTCTTGCTTTTTTATTGTTGGAGGCTGTCTTAGTCAATGTTCTCTTGTTGTGAAGAAACACTTTGAGCATGCAACTGTTATAAAGAAAAACATTTAATTAGGGCTTGCTAACAGTCTCAGAGGTTTAGTCCATTATCATCATAGTGGGAAGCACAGTGGCATGCAGGCAGGCATGGTGCTGGAGAAGGAGCTGAGCGTTCTACATCTGGACCCACAGGCAGCAGGAAGGGAGAGCACTGGACCTGGCTTCAGTTCTTAAAACCTCAAAGCCCACCCCCACAATGACACATTTCCTCCAACGAGGCCACATCTCCTAATACTGTCACTCTCTCTGGGGACCATTTTCTTTCAAACCACCACATTTTATGTTTCATGCTTTTGTGGGGGTGGGAGGTTGAGACTGGGGTCTCACTTTGGAGTTCGGACTGGCCAGGAAATGGCGACAGTCCTCCGTCTTTTGTTTCCTAGGTGGTGGGATTACAGGGGAGGGTTCTCATGTCTGGTTTTGCTTATTCCCCCCCCCCCCACCTCCGCAGAAAATGATGGATAGCAGCAATGTGGCCAACTGTTCGTGAGGGAGTTCAGGTGGAGGAGGGTTTGTGAGGCGTGACAGCACACTAATTTTATTCTGAAACTTTGTCTTTTCTTTCTTTCTCTTAAAAGTATATTAATCTTAAAGGTTAACTTGTGCGTGTTCTGCCTGCACATACATCTGTGTACCATATGTCTGGTGCCCACAGAGGACAGAAGAGGGCATCAGATCTAGAGACAAAGTTACAGACGGTGCTGGGAATCAAACCCAGGTCCTCTGGAAGAGCAGCAAGTACTTTTTAACAACTCTCTAGTCCTGTTGAAACTTTTTCAAATCAAAAAAGTTTACTTAAGAAAATTCCGGGTGAGGAGGCACCGGCTGCAGTTAAGTCTGCTGGCCTGAGTTCGATTTCCGGAACCCACTTAAAGGGGCAGGGGACTGACTTCACAGTGTTGTCCTCTGACTGCTACCTGTGTGCTGTGGCACAGATGTCCCCACAAATAACAATAGCATTTTAAAAAGAAAATTAACATAGGAAGGTTAATTAAGAAAGAGAGAGAAAAGAAATGAATGCCTGTACCGACTCACACTATAGTTTGGATCTGTTCCCCAGAGGCTAGTGCGGCAGGGGGTCCTGTTGGGAGGTGGAATTTACTAGAAGGTCTTTAGGGCCCCGGGGGTTTGTTGTTGAAGGGGATTGTCAAACCACAGCCGGTTACTTTTTCTTTTCTGCTTCCTGGCCATGTGGCGGCTTCTGTCACACACTCCTGCCATAATTGCTGCCTTGACTACGGCAAAGGACCTGTCTGTCTTGGGCTGAAACCGTGAGCTGAACCACACCTTTTCTCTTAGTGACTTGATGACCTCGGGCATTTGGTAGAGCCGTGGGGCCAACTCAGCACCAGGTTATTACCCAGACCACAGACCACACTTGGACTTCTTCCTGCTGTTGTTTCCAGACAGGGTTTCTCTGTGTAGCCCTGGCTGTCCTAGAACTCACTCTGTAGACCAGGCTGGCCTGAAACTCACAGAGATCCACCTGCCTCTGCCTCCCCAGTGCTGGGATTAAAGATATGCACTACTCTGCCAAAAATTTTTTTTAATTACCTGTTTCCATGTGTGTTATATATCCATGTGTGTATGAGTATTTGCATTTGTGTGTGAAGGTGTGCATAAGATGTGTGTCCATGCCTGTGGAGGCCCGAGGCTGACTTTGATAGCCTCCCGGGGTCCCTTTGCAGCTTATTCGCTGAAATGCATTTTTCCCGATTGAACCCAGAGCTCCCTGACTTGGTGGGTCTGGTCTACTTTCTGGGTCCTGGTATTACAGGGGGGCTCCCGCCTCCCTGGATTTTTACGTGCATGCTGGGGATCTGAACTTAGGTCTTCACACTGGGGCTTTGTCCTCCGAACCATCTCGCAGCCTCTACATTCTATAGAAAGTTCTTTTCCTGTCCCGGGATCAGATCCAGGCTGCCACACTGCATTTAGTTGCCACATCTCTTCTGAGCTGTGAAGTTCTTCATTTTTTGAGACCTTGAAATTGTACTGAATGTCACTCGCTTCGGGCTGTCAGTTTTCTCATGATTAGACCATGGCTATGGATTCAGGGGAAGGACACCACAGAGGCAAGATGCTCTTTTCCTTTGAATTGCAGTAGGAAGTACAGAAGGTCAAGAAGCCATCACCAGAGAGGGTGGGGAGGGGTCACTTTGATCCCGAGGCTAAGGGGTCCAGCCATCTTTCTCCACTGGGAAGAGACTGTTTTTTTCTTTTTTATATTCTACTCTTTTTGAAGTGAGTCACTAAGTCCAGACCACGTTCAGAGGGAGAAAGGTGATGCTCTCCCCCCAGACAAGATTTTACAGATGGAATTAGAATTTGTCTATAACGAAAATATATCTTTTGTCCGTAATTTATTTTACTTTTCTTTTCTCTTTCTTTCTTTCTTTCTTTCTTTCTTTCTTTCTTTCTTTCTTTCTTTCTTTCTTTCTTTTTTTAAGATTTATTTATTTATTATGTTTACAGCATATATGACTGCGGGCCAGAAGAGGGCACCAGATCTCGTTACAGATGGTTGTGAGCCACCATGTGGTTGCTGGGAATTGAACTCAGGACCTCTGGAAGAGCAGTCAGTGCTCTTAACCTCTGAGCCATCTCTCCAGCCCTTATTTTACTTTTCTTTAAAAGAAAAAAAGTAGTTTTTATTTGTTCTTCAAGAATTTCAGACCAAGCGGTGGTTCTGCACGCCTTTAATCCCAGCACTTTGGAAGCAGAGGCAGGTAAATCTCTGTGAGTTTGAGGGCAGTCTGGTCTACAGAGTGAGTTCCAGGACAGCCAGGGCTATACAGAGAAACCCTGTCTTGAAAAACAAACAAACAAGCTGATCGGTGGTGGCACATGCCTTTAATCCCAGCACTCAGGAGGCAGAGGCAGGAGGATCTTTGTGAGTTCGAGGCCAGCCTGGTCTTCAAACCGAGTTCCAGGAAAGGCGCAAAGCTACACAGAGAAACCTTGACTCGAAAAAACCAAAAACCAAACAAACAACACACACACACACACACACACACACACACACACACACACACACACACAAAACAAAAAGAATTTCATACATGTATATAATGTATTTTGTTCACATCCATCCCCCACTGCCCACTCCAACTCTCCACAACCCTCCCCATACGTCCCCCTCCAAACTTTTTCTCCTCCTTGCCTTCTTTTTAAAAATAACACACGGAGTCCAATTAATGCTGCCCCTGTGTGCATGGGTGTGGGGCCGTCTACTGAGCAGGAGCAGCCTACAAGTGTCTACAGCCCCAGAAAAAATGACTCTCTTTCCCCCAACAACTATTAGCTGCCAGTGGTTCCTTAGCTGGGGTGGAGCCTTGTGACTCCGCCTCCATCCAGGCTGGGTTTTACTGTCTTGACCTTGCCTAGGGCAGAAGGCTGCTGGACTGTAAGTACAAATGCCATGAATGTCCGGAAGAGCCAAGTTAACAGCACTCTTCTCCATCTTCCAGCTCTCGTAGTCTTCCAAGTCTGTGTGTGTGTGTGTGTGTGTGTGTGTGTGTGTGTGTGTGTGTGTGTGTGTGTGTGAGAGAGAGAGAGAGAGAGAGAGAGAGAGAGAGAGAGAGAGAGAGAGAGAGAGAAAATGTTGATATGTTGATACATGTCTCATCTAAGGCTGAACACTAACAGCTGCCTCTTCTGACCACTTTGACCAGTTGATTCTCTGGCTCTTATTGCTTATTATGAAAAGAAACTTTTCCGATCAAGGTCGAGAGCGGCACAAATCTATGTGTATAAAGTAAATATTTAAGAAGCCAATTTAACAATATGACCAGCAAAAAAGTTAGTAGCTTCCCCCTTAGGGCCTACGGCTTCCTCAGCCGTTTGCTTTTGACGGACTCATGGTACCCGGCATGGATTCCCTTTTGTGGAGCTGGCCTCAGATCCATCCACTGGTTGGTTCCCCCCAGAACAGCCATGCCACTATCACACCAGTGGGCGCATCTCATCTGCCAGTCCAGTATCATAGCGTTCAGCACCCAGCACTGGGTAAGACCATTGGCGTCTTTTCTCCCTTGGTCTGAACAGCACCCTTTGGCCCCATGAAAGGTGAGCATCAGGGAAGAAGTTTCCCCACTCAGTTCCAGGCCGATTTCTTCAAGTCCTGAAACCAAAGCATGTGATGTCCTCGGCAGCAGGGTCTTTCTTACCCCTTAGTTATTGTGGGAAACCCAGAGCAATGGATAGATGCGTGTTCTCTTGGGGCAGTGTGGAGCCTCTCCCGTGCCCATACTCATAGGGAGGTATCCCGTGCCCAGCACCGAGAATTTCATTTCACAACCCAGGTCTTCTGGGAGCAGGATTGCTCACCCATGCAGGATACCTCTGTCAAACCCCTTATATAATTATATTTTTTAATTAGCTTATGAAGGGGTAGGTTTCCACAATCTTCATATATCCTTATTTTTGGGCCAACTCATTCTCAGCCTCCCGCCTTCACATCCGTAATTTATTCACATTCGTGTGGGCTTGCGGATACTTATTTTATTCCTTGAGCTATCATCTAATACTTCTGTTATTTTGTTGACCAAATTGTTCCAATCTTAGTCATTGGGATGGCTTCCAAAGCTCTTGTTTTTTGGACAGGCCCCCATTTCCTCTGCCATCTCCTTTCTTTCCAGCACACTGAGATGCTCCTGGCTCATCATGTTAGAACTGGTCCTTTCTCAAAGGAGCCCTGGCTTCCTTTATTTATTATTTTATTTTTTTTTAGATTTATTTATTATATATACAGTGCTCTGCCTGCATGTATGTCTGCACACCAGAAGAGGGCACCAGATCTCATTATAGATGGTTGTGACCCACAACATGGTTGCTGGGAATTGAACCCAGGACCTCTGGAAGAGCAGCCAGCCAGTGCTCTTAACCGCTGAGCCATCTCTCCAGCCCCAATGTACCCTTTTGTCTTTAGCTTTACAGATTCCAACCCAAACACCCTTTTCAAAGTTACTTAGGCCAATTCCTTTTTTCCTTCACAATGGGCAAAGCATTTCAGTACCTGGCTTCCTCTGCATCGCTGCTGTGTGATGAGAGAAGCCGGCAGGACATGTGTTGATGAACTGGTTGGCCCTGGTCACACGATCAGTTGGATCTACGGTCAGAGCTAGGGAGTTTAGGCTTCACTACACCATTGAATCTTTTCTGAGATTTTTGCTTTTGGGTTGTTCTGGTTGCATACCTAGCTGCTTCGCAGAGCGTCTGGTTAGAAGAAAAGGTGAAGCGTGGTCGAGTAGCCTGTCTTTGCTTTGGCGTAGCAGAACTGTTCTGTGCTGCTGGGCGAGAAGATTAGCCCTCTCCTGCCTCTACCCATTTCTCGTAGCGATGGGAACCTGAGACCTAGAGAGATAATGTCACTTGTCCCAGATGAGCCAGCTGGTTAGAGGAGACAGACTCAGGGGAAGTTCATATTCTCACATCTGTGCCCTCACCACACTCTGTGGATTGTGGGGATGAGGAGAGGGGTCATGGGTCTTCAGGAAAAACCTGTTGAAGTTGACTCAACAGGCTTGGGAAGGTTTCCCCCTTCCCAGTCCATCCCTCTGTAAATAGAGAAGTCGGGTGAGAAAAGTTCCTTCATACCTTCAGCAGTCCCAAGTGGGCAAGATTAGGAAATGCCTAATGACTTTAGAAACTTAGTTGGCACCTATGTGTCACGGCAGTGGTGACCGCACCCACAAATTTTTTTGGGGTGTGTTTATTTCAGAGCTGCTGTGTTAACTGGTGTCCTGATGATTTCTCTTGTCGTCCACATAGAACCTAAAATGCTGAGTTATACTGTCTGCCTTGCTCGGGGCGTGGGCACCCTAAGGCTGTCTGCTTGATATAGAGAAGGGATTGGAACTTGTATTTCTTGCTAGTTACTGTTTTCATACTCTTGCACACCGTCCCTGGAACACAGCAGAGTTCTGTTAGTGTTTACTGAACGAGTGAAGGAAGGCTCCTAGGAGAGACTTCACATACAAACTCTTGTCTCTGGAGCAGTACGGCTCACGGTGCTGGCTGGCGCTCTGGCCTTGGGCAAGTTGCTTAACCTCTCTGCTCTTTAGTTTCTCCAGGTCATAGTCACTCTTGACTGTTGACTTGGGATGTTGGTGGCTCTTAGAATCACTTTAAAGAGGACGGTACCATTCCATGGACTAGGTTCACAGACTGAATAAAAGGGAGAAAGCGAGCACAAGAATTTGTTGCTTTCTTTCCTGGATGAAGACACAATGTAACCAACCACCTCCCGGTCTCACTGTGTCTTCCTTGTGGTGATGGACTGAATCCTCTGGAACCACAAGCCAAATAAACCTTCTCTACCCTCAAGTTGCTCTGTTGGGTACTTTGCTGCAGTAATGAGTCAAGTGCCAAATACACTCCATCTGCGACGCCAGATGCTCTGGGCTTGTTCTGAATTTAACTGGATGGTTTCTAAAGTCCATTTGCAACCTGTAATTCTGTAATTCTAATACTCACTGATTGTTATAAAAAGGCTTATGAAGATCTCTAGATTGATTCCGGTGGCGAAAGTATCAAAGGCCACCATGTACTAGGGCTAGAGCATGAGCTGATGCCTTCATAAGACTGAAGCCCAGCTGGTTGCTAGTGGCCGCTGGAATGCAGTGCTGGGAGACCTCTGCGGGCCAGTGGTGTAAAGTTACAAGAGTGTAAAATAGTGTCAGGTACGTCAATATTTGGTGTCACCAACTTAGATGCTCAAAACAATGTGGGACTTCTGGAGAAACCACTTGTGTGGCCTAGGATTTCCTAGTAGTAAGCACGGGGTTAGATGGACGGGCTTATAGTAACCTTGGTTACCCACCTGCCTTTTTCTTTACCAGGAAAATACAGAACATTAACTAGCTGATTGATTGGTTGATTGATTAGTGAGAAGTGAAAAACAGACTCAGAATCGTTCTAGTTCCCTAAGACGTAAATAGTTCTTGGGGAAGATGAGACCACAGAGATGTGTAAACATTCTCTAAGTGAAGTGAACCCATTTACCCAAGAATCTTACATGCCTAACACCTCCAACATGCTAGGAAGTCCAACTAAACAGCATGGCTCTGAGAACATAGATGGTCTCTTCTTTCCCAAAGATTTATTTCTGTTTATTTTTATGTGTACAAGTATTTTACGGTGTACTTGCAGTGCCCATGGAGGCCAGAAGAGGGCGTCAATCCTTGGAACTGGAGTTGACAGTTGGGACCCTCCATGGGGGCGTTGGGAACTGAAATCCAGCCTTCTGCAAAAACAACAAGTGCTCTTAACATCTGAGCCATCTCTCTAGCCCCACAGATGATCTTTTCATAAAAACAACACCCTCCTCCCCACCCCCATCCCCCAACTTCCCCCCACTCCCCACCCCCGCCGCCACCACCGCTGCCATGCTCTCTTATGTCCTTAAGAAATGTGACCAAACCATCCTCTAGTCGGTGTGGGGGTCCATGAGCTTTCTGGATAAACTCTTGTTTCCATTGGTCTACCCAAGTGGTGTGCAAATGTTTCCATTGGTCTACCCAAGTGGTCTACCCAAGTGGTGTGCAAAAAAAAAAGTTCAGGGTTTGCTTCCCAGAATTCTTCAAGGAAATATGTGATGATGCTTATTACCTCTTTTTGTATTCAGGAAAAGTCAGCTAGCCACGGAGAGCCTTCTCAGGTCTCACAACACCTTCAACGGTACACCCTCAGTGATCTGACAATCCCCTACTAAGTCCCATACCTTGACAGTTCCAGAACCTCCCAATAGTGCCATGTGCTGAGGACCAGACCTTTACCACTTGGGCCTCTGGGAGACACTCCAGATCCAGCAGGACCCAACTGTGCTGTGTGTAGGGATATGCTCCTTCCCTATCTGCTGGGTATGTGTCAAGGTCTCTACAACGTGGTGTGGGGGGTGTATACATGGATGTTCCTATCATGCATGCATCCCATGCATGCATCATGCATGGCTGGCCAGAAATATTTATCCTGAGAAGCAAAATGACAAACCTTGCCCTTCTTCCTGGCAGCTGGTCATCCCTCATTTGACAACACAGGCTTCCATCATTTCCCTCAGAACTGGTCTTTCTCTGCTGTCCAGGCAGTTCTTGAAAAGGCTGAGCTAACTCAGAGTGATTGCTTTGGAACTCGAAGTAGATGTTTTTCTTGTCCCACATATGACACAGTGACTTCCTCAATAGAAACATCACTTTGAGAGGAACAGGACGTCCTTGCATCAGAGCCAAGAAGGTCACATGACTAGACAGTTGGGGGCCTCCTGGGACCTTGTTTCCCCTTAAGCTGTTGGCAAGGACGTGGCCATAAAAGACTGTCAGTGATAGTTTCTGGCAAGCCATTTCGAACTATTCCCTCCCAGGGTTTCAGTCCAGAGCAGTTTCTGCGGGGACAGATGGCTGATGAATGAATGCTGGGAACGGGCGTTGGAGAGAATTTGTGGAACATCTCTGATGATCACAGGGTGATGAACCTGGCAGGCAGGAGCTTCCACATGTGACGGACGACCCAGGGAATCCCCATGACTGTTTTATCTCTGATCTCGTGACACCCTTAAAGGAGGTCGTAACGTTTGGACAAGAAGCCCGATGTGCTGACTGGGGAATTCCTTGGCCTAGTCTGGAGCCAGCTGGAATGAGAAACAGAGGGAAGAACTCAGGGTCAGCCAGAAGATAAAGGCATGTACGGAGGATGAGTCTCAGTCCTGATCCTGGCTCCAGATCCCCCAACCTCTACGGAAACGTGGTCAGGGGCAAATGTGGCTTAGACATCTGTGTAACATCGAGGCTTGGGGAACTGAGGAAGGTCTTTAGGAGGCCCCCAAAGCAAGGGGGAAATTAGCTGAGTCAGAAGCTGACCAGAGGAACCTGAGCAGGGGAACTTGGCCTGTTGTGTTCAGGGAAGCTTCCTACTGAAGAAACAGTCGGTGTTTTTAAACCGTGACTTCCTAGTCCTGTGAAAACCTGCTAGGCACTGGGTGATTTCATATGTATTTAGTGAAATCTTCCAACAGAATAAAGGCCAATGTGTGAATCCCCGGGCAGATTAGGAAAACCCTTCAGGAGACCAGCAATTTTCTCTGGCCACCTGTTCCGGCTGTTCACACAGGACACATAGTCGACCCTGACGCAATTCTTGAGTCCTGCTCCTGGGGGCAGATAGTCAGATCGTAATTCAAAAAGTGGTATAGTCCCTAAGAGAACAGGAGCAAAGAGATAAACCCAGAGGCCCCAGGCTTTTGTTCTGTGGAGAAATCAGAGCTGACCGTCAGCCAGGCGAGGTCCCAGAACTCCAGTTTGTCCCTGGGACACAGCAAAGTCCACATAACCTACCGGTGGGCATCAGCGGCATGGGTTAGAATGTACAGTTGCTGACTGTGGAGTCCACACTAGCTAGGTGAAGAAAGAGTGTGCTTAGGGATTTGGGGAGACCATGGAACTACCAGAAGAATGGGCCCTTTGCAGGACTTCTATGTCCCCGGAGCCACACAGTCAGCCTGGGTTTGTAGAGAGCTGCCGTCACTGCCAACTGTGAATAGTGTTTGTCTTTACTGAAGATGAGGTACCCCTGTCGTGTCCAACCAGAAATCTGCTGTACCTGCTGTGCCCTAGACCCACAAAATGCGTCTGCCTCCTCCCATCTCCTCATGCAGCTCACTTCCGTTTCAAAGTCTTACGTGGATGTGTCTGAGTCTAAGCTACATGGTCTGCATCCAGGAGCAAGCAAAGATAAGAAATGTGCATCTCGGCCGGGTGTGGTGGCGCACGCCTTTAATCCCAGCACTTGGGAGGCAGAGGCAGGCGGATCTCTGTGAGTTCGAGGCCAGCCTGGACTACCAAGTGAGCTCCAGGAAAGGCGCAAAGCTACGCAGAGAAACCCTGTCTCAAAAAAAAAAAAAAAAAAAAAAAAAAGAAATGTGCATCTGTGTGTGTGTGTGTGTGTGTGTGTGTGTGTGTGTGCTCACAAATGCCCTTTCTTTTTTTTTTTTTTTTTTGGTTTTCCGAGACAGGGTTTCTCTTGTGTAGCTTTGCGCCTTTCCTGGATCTCACTTGGTAGCCCAGGCTGGCCTCGAACTCACAGAGATCCGCCTGCCTCTGCCTCCCGAGTGCCGGGATTAAAGGCGTGCGCCACCACCGCCCGGCTACAAATGCCCTTTCAAGACAGAGAGATGAATAAAGGCTTTTGAGAAGTCAAGAATGATGCACTCACTGTAAGGGGTGTATGGTCTGTGGCCTGAGATACTCAAGAGAATTGAGTCTGTAGGCAGTACCCTATTGTGTGGGTGAGTGATGGAGTCTCAGCTGAGCTTCCCTCAAAAACATGAATTAGTTAATTTTAGTCAAAAATGGAAAATCAGAAATGCTGTGTTCTAGGTGGTGGTTTTTTTTAAACAGTATCTTATTTTTTATTTTTTAAATTAAATTTTATTATAAAAAAGCATTGAAAATAATAATAATAATAATAATAATAATAATAATAATAATAAAACCACCACATGCCAAAATGTAACCAGATCCAAAGTCTATACAACTCCATAAGTGGTGGTTGCCACCATTCACTTTTTTACGTTTGTTTATTTTTGCTTTTATTATTTGTGTGTGTGTTGCTGCATAAACTACAGCACATGAGTGGAGGTCAGAGTATATTGTATGAATTGGTTCTCTCCTACTGTGTGGTTTCTGGGAGATCGAACTCATGATGTCAGTCTTGGCTGCAGGCACCTTCGCCCACTGAGCCCCCTCACAGGCCTTATGGCCACTTATTTCTCTTGAAGGCACCTCCAAAGAGATGTGACTAGCTCAGAGTGTTGTTTTACACTTGGTAGTTCTAGTCCATTCTGAACATTCTGAACAGTAAGGACAGTTTCCCAGAAGACTCCTAGTCCTGATAGCGTGAGGAACACAGGCCTTCCCCTCCGTGATATAATCGTGGCCGAGATGAACGTAAGGGCAATGTAAACACCACAGGCAAGTGACCCAGGAGCTCAGAGGTGCTCTGGGGCTCAGGATAGCCAGGGTGGCTTTTGGAGGGGGCAGGAGAGAGCTGGATCTTGAGAGATGAGTAGGATTTAAACAAATATTGAAGAGGGATAAGTGGATACAGAGGGCACAGTGAGGTAGGTGAGCAAGGCTTTGAGTGGGTGGAGGGTGTGTTCAGAAGGATCATGGGAAGACAGGGGTTGGGGTGGGGGCGGACTCGAGAGCTCCAGATTTTTTTTTCTTTTTTTTTTTTTTTTTTTTTGGTTTTTCGAGACAGGGTTTCTCTGTGTAGCTTTGCGCCTTTCCTGGATCTTGCTCTGTAGACCAGGCTGGCCTCGAACTCACAAAGATCCGCCAGGCTCTGCCTCCCAAGTGCTGGGATTAAAGGCATGCGCCTCCACCGCCCGGCCGAGCTCCAGATTTTAATAGAACTGAAGATGCTGGTGACAGAAGCTTGAACTGGGACCATATGCATTTTGGAGATTCTTGATAGTGTCGTGGATTAGCCAGGACTGTTCTGGTTTTGAGTGATTGACACACCAGTTTAAACTAACTTAAGATAAAAGACCTTATCCTTTCATCTCACCATAGAGCCCAAGGGCATAAATTGGATCCATGGCTAGAGCCAGGTTCTCAGAAGAGCTTTCCAGGATTCAGTCTTGCTCTCTGCACTGGTTTGTCCATATTAGTTGGTCTCTCTGCAAACTTTCTCCATGGGGTGGTTCCTGGTGGCTCCTGGTGACTCCGGGTTATTCTTCATCACAGTGTAGCGGTATTTGCCTAATATTTCCAGCATAACTCTGAAGACTGAGATTTGTTGGTTGACTCAGCTTTTCCCTCTGTTCTGCCAGAACTGTAACCATGGCCAAGAGAATGTAGGGTTTCTCACTGACATGGAGAAAGCCTGCTGGGAGACCAACTAATCCAGACAAATCAGTGCAGAGAGCAAGACTGAATCCTCACAAGCTCTTCCAAGAACCTGGATCTAGCCATGGATCCAATTTATAGCCTTGGGCTCTATGGCGAGATGAAAGGATAAGGTCTTTTATCTTAAGTTAGTTTAAGTTGGTGTGTCAATCACCCAAAAACAGAACATGTTTGACATGTGACCCAAGAGGACAAACATAGCTGACCATATGAGACACCATTACTAGTGTGATGTGACTATGGCTGCATGTCCTCCACCCCCCACTCCCCAACTACACTGGTGTGTAATTCTAAAAATGTTATGTTAAGGGTACTAAGTGGGTAGAGACAGATGGAGACACATTCGCAAGTGTACTCCCAATCTCTTAGACGTGATGCTCCGAATTGGCTCAGGAACAAACCTTTTTTCTTTATAAAGGCACCTGTCCAGGTATTTTGTTATCATAAAGAAAGACTAATACAGTCACTGTGGCAGATATTGTTGGTTCCTGCTGCGATTAGAATGTCCTCTTCAAAACCCATGTTGAGGCCAAGCATGGTGGCGCACGCCTTTAATCCCAGCACGCAAGAGGCAAAGGCAGGCGAATCTCTGTGTGTTCAAGGCCAGCCTGGTCTACAAAGTGAGTTTCAGGACAGTTAGGGATCCATCCATCCATCCATGCATCCATGCATGCATCCATCCATCCATCCATGTATTATGTGTGTGTTGGTACATGAAATCATATGCACACACAAGGAGGCCATATCAACATATATGGTATTTTCCTTTATGACTCTCTACATTATTTGCTTGAGAAAGGGTCTCTCAACTAGGCTGGCTAGCCAGCGAGTTCTCAAGACCCGTCGGTCTCTGCCCCTCACTCCTCAATGCTAAGGTTCCAGGCAAATGCAGCTATTCTCAGTGTCTTAGATACTGTTCTATTGTGAAGAGACATCATGACCAAGGCAACTCTTACAAAGAAATCGTTTAATGGGGGCTTGCTTATAGTTTTAGAGAGTTAATCCACGATCATCAAGGCAGGAAGCAGGCAGGCATTGTACTGGAGTTTTACATTCTGATCTGCAGGCAGCAGGCAGAGAGAGAGAGACTGGACCTGGCATGGGCTTTTGAAACTTCAAGGCCACTCCAAGAGACATGCTTCCTCTAACAAGGCTGCACCTCCCAATCCTTTCTACACAGTTGACCTACTGGGGAGCAAACATTCAAGTGTATGAGCCTGTGGAGGTTAGTCTCATTCAAACCGCCACACCCAGCTTTATATGTGGGTTCTGGGGATTCAAACTCAGGTCCTCAATTTCACATAGCAAGTGCTTTTGCCCACAGAGATACAGCTACGACACTCCTTTTTTTTTTTTTTTTTTTTTTTTTTTTTTTTTTTTAACTGAGATAGGGTCTCACGCTGTAGCCCAGGCTGGCCTATAACCTGGCAATTCTCCTGCCTCAGTCTCTTGAGTAGTTGGGATTACAGGCTTGCGCCACCATACTCATGGTGAAATGTAATGGCCATTGTGACAGTACTAAGGCGTGGGGCCTTCCAGCGGCAGCCTGGTCAGGAGGGCTCTGCCTTTATGAATGGACTAATGGATCAGTGTGGGAAGAACTTCCTGACGAAAAGAGGGTGCTCATACTACGTCCTCTGTCATACACAGGCTCAATTGCTCTTCTGCCATGCTATGTCATAGCACAGAGGCTCTTGCTGGGTGCCAGTGCCATGCTGTTAGACTTCCCAGCCTCCAGAACCATGGTCAAAATAGATTTGTATTGTTGTATGTGCTCTATCCTCATGCCCTTGGCCCTTATCATTTCAGTAGATATTGATTCATTTCTCAACTGCTGCAAGTGTTAACTTGCAACTCTTCATTCAAGGGCTTTCTGACCTCAGAACCAGTGTGAACATAGCCAGCCAGAGTGCTGGGGAGCTAATGCTTCTAGATGCAGTCCCCACAGCACAGCTGAATAAATCCCCCAGTTCTTTCACCACTCGGGGATGGCTCTGGGGTCACATTCTACACTGTTTCTCAGAGTTCCAGGTGCCTGGAGTAGTCCTTGAATGACACACGTCCTGTAGGTGCCCTTCCCTTACACTTTTCTACCTCCCTTGTGATACTTCCTGGAATTATTTCCTAAACCATCTACTTGCACTTGACTCTGTGTCTGTTTTTGGAGAATCAAATTAAGATATTCTCTAAGTGGAAGACCAGGTGTTGCTGCCAGAACAAGGGGGAGGATGGGTACTTGCTCAGCAGAAGATCTGATGATAATTTCCTTTGGTTTAAAGATTTCAATTTTTTAGTTTTCTTGTCTGGTAGGTGTCTGCTTTTTTCCCCCTTTCTTTCTTTCTTTCTTTCTTTCTTTCTTTCTTTCTTTCTTTCTTTCTTTCTTTCTTTCTTTCTTTCTTTCTTTCTTTCTTTCTTTCTTTCTTTCCCTTCCTTCCTTCCTTCCTTCCTTCCTTCCTTCCTTCCTTCCTTCCTTCCTTCTCCTCCTCCTCCTCCTCCTCCTCCTCCTCCTCCTCCTCCTCCTCCTTCTTGGTTTTTCGAGACAGGGTTTCTCTGTGTAGTTTTGGTGCCTGTCCTGGATCTCGCTCTGTAGAGTTTCTCTCCATTGCCCTGACTGTCCTAGTGCTGTAGACCAGGTTGGCCTTGAACTCACAGAGATATGTCTGCCTCTGCCTCCCAAGTGTTGGGATTAAAGGCATGCTCCACCACTGCCTGGCTAGGTGTCTGCCTTCTTGTGGGGCAGGTTCTGTGTCGTCTCAGGGGAAAGGCACAACTTGTTCACTGTGGTATCTCAGAAACACAGCAGATATTATCTGATACTTGTGCTGATTAGGTTTTGTGGGTAACGAATAACTAACTGTATGAGCTTGTGTTCTGTTGCTATAACAAGACAGGTGTTTATGTAGCAATCTTAGAGGCTGAAAGTCTGAGACATATTCGTGAGGTTCTCGTAGACTTTGAGGAACCTAACTCATTTCACAAAGAAAAGAGATTTCAAAAAGTGAAGACAGAGTAAATATTTTCCTTGAGTCTGAGCGAGATCCTAAAGCTGGGAGTGTCTCCATGGCAGAGACTGTATTGTCAAGATTTCCCTTTGTACCTAAGAAGTGTTTGTTGATTGACTGAAGGCTAGCAGTTGGGTAAGACCAACTCCATGAAGCAGATGGGCATTTGAACAGAAGATTTTGGGCTGCTTCTGGGGCGTTCTGTGTTGTCTGGGCTTCCTGAGGGAGGACAAGCTAAGTATCCAGGCACGCATCCCTAAGTCATTGCTGTGTCTAGTGATCCTTCCTTTTCCGGCAGGACTCCGGACTCAGAGCTAGAGCATCTTTTCTAGGCTCTCTCATAGTTAGGTGGGGACACGTGACATGATTGTAACCACTGGAGTGTGGGGCAAAGTGCAAGGCACTAACTACCTGGAGGCCTGGCCCTTGAAACCTCCTCCCCTGTGATCCGCTGTCCTCTCTCTTGCCTTTCTCCTGTTTGATGGATGTTGAGATGCTGGTGTGGAGGACTCCAGGCCTTAGTGGAAGACACACCACTGCCTTGAAGGAGACTGAGTCCTGACCACCACTTTGAAGGAGATTGGGTCCCTGAATGGCTATGTTTTACCCTGGCCTATGGCAGGAGTGAGAAATAAGTCCACACCAAGTTCAGGGTGAACACAGAATGGTCATTAGTTGTCATGTTACAGTGGAACACATTTCCACATGGGCAGGGGGAGCAGACCCGAACATTTCCCAGGAGGGCAGAGGAGGGCTGCATTTTCTCTCCCTAGAATGCACACACACAGAGGTGCCCACAGTGAAATGGGAGAGAGCTGATCTCCAGGAAGGACTCCGGTCCCTGCTCGGCATGAATATCTTGTGGTGACAGGAATATCTGAGGGACAAATGCAAAGGGACCAGGCCTGGGGTTTGGTAGCGTGGCAGGGGTCCAGGACTCAGGCTTTGTCACCTTCTGGATTTGGGAGATGGTTGGATGGGTTGGGGAAGGTGGGTCAGAGCTGGAGAGAGAGGCCATGGAGACCCATAAGCCAGGATGGGAGAAGAGCTTTGTAGGAGGGGAGGGTGGGACACTGAAGAGATTGTACTTCCTAAACCGGAGAGAGCCAGAAAGGATTCATTTCCCTCAAGCATCGTGTTTTCGATGCCTTGATAAAGGTTACTGCATTTGGTATCTTCACGGTCCTTTGTGTTCAAGGCCTAGACCTCGCTTTAACGGGTTCGCACGTCCAGCCACAACAATCCTGTCCTTGACCAGTATCCCTGGGGAAGAGAGGAGAACGAGCTGATGGGTTGGGAGCCAGGTGCTTGCTCTACTCCTAAGTCAGGAAAACTTCCCCTCTGAAACTTCAGGACTGGTGGGGGGGAGGGAGCAGGAGAGGCCTCTAAGGGGAGGTGAGAGAGGATTGTGGCTGAGATCAGCGGGAAACGGGGTGGGGCTGGCAGCAGGTGTTCTGAGAGCCTCTTTCTTTCACAGGAGGATGGCCCTGGCAGGTTCTCCAGTTACAGTCTTGCTGTTTCTCTACTCCAGCTGTGTACTGTGAATGGTCTTTGGATTTCAGCTTCTTGGGTGGGAGTTGGGAGATCTCCAGGCTACAGCCATCTTGGCACCAGAGAGGTTAAAAGGTCGGACCTAGTTTACAGAGAGAGAAGGAATGTGGCCTGGGTTCTGGCTTTTGTGTACCAAGCTCTGTGCTAAGTAAGTGCCTTCCTGGCTCATCTCTTTTTATTACCTCCGCGCCACCATCAAGGTTGGTGCTAGTTCCAATTTCTGCTCTGCAGAGGAGAAAAGGAGGCCCCCAGGAAGGAGGAAACTGTCCCATTCCAGAATACACGCCAATAAGTACCAGATCAGGAACTTCATTGGCATGGCTTGATATGTAGGCTTCCCAAGACTGTCCACCTTGGAGAAACTGAGGCAGCGCCTGGGAAGTACTCCATTTGAAATTGAGAGAGAGGAACTCCATAAAAGCACCCCCCATGGGGGCTGCCAGAGGGCTTGAGGCTCTGGAAACTATCTTCAGCAGAGGGAACACTGAGTGACGGTTGACGGGTGACATTCAAATTAAGGTAGAGATGTGGGTAATGACGACCTGGTCCTTCTGTCGCTTCTCCATAGGTTCAGGCACAGCCATGATGGCTGAGGCTATCCCATCACCTTCCATCACCTCAAAGTGTGCTAGTCCTTCCTTCAAGATGGCGGCCTCTCACTCTCCTCAACGCTCTTCCCCCACCTCCACCCCCGTTTCTGGTTTGGAAAGGGAGAGGGAGAGAGAGAGAGAGAGAGAGAGAGAGAGAGAGAGAGAGAGAGAGAGAGAGAGAGAGAGAGAGAGAGACTTATGTAGCTCAGGCTGACCTTGAACTAATGCCCCCACCTCTTGCATGCTGAGATTACAGGGATGCACCACCACCTGCTTGTCTTTTCACAGCATCTGATTTGTTTGTATATTTTCCCCTAGTGGAAGAGAAACTCCAGAAGAACAGCACTTAATTTTGCTCAGAGTCTGGTTGCCAGTGCCTAGGACAATGCTCAACAAATGGCATATGCAAGTATCTGTCTTCCAGGCACCGTGCCGGATTCTCTTCCGGCGTTATCTCCTAAGCCCTCAGAAGCCCACACCGGTGTGCCCACCATACGCCCTGGAACCAACTTCAGTTGGTAAGAAAAGCAAAGAGCAGAGGCCAGAGGTGCCCTGTCCCCGTTTCTCCCAGCAGGTCCTGGGTGTTAGAAGCCCTGAGGACAGACAGAGTCAGCAGGCTGTGGAATTCACAAGGTCAGGTGTTCAGGGGAGTTTCACCCCCGGGCTGCTGTTAATGGCACCATCTGATGCCAGCACTTCACACCTCTCTTGGTGTAAATGTCCTTGGGGGTGCAGGACAATCACAGCCCCCAGAATTCAGAAGTTACCGAGAGGAGAGAGGAACGAGGAACGGCAGCTCTGTGGGGCTTTGTTGGCCTTGCTCTCCCCTCAGGTTCAGGGGTGGGGAATGGAGTGGGGTTTGGCCTCCTCAAAGGAGAACCGGAGTCCAGTGTCCAGCTTCTTAGCCAAAGGGAGGCTCCTTTCCTAGGCAGGAGCCTTGGTAGCTCTGTGTACGCAATACATCCCAAGAGCCAACAGCCTGTCTGTCTGATGTCTACAATGCTTTGGGGACAAAGAGTGGCTTAGACCGACTGGCTCATGAGGCCAAAGTTTCTGGGGTGGATGCTCACTGTCCAGCTTTGACCCAAAATGCGGGGGGGGGGGGGGGGGGGGGGAGTTGGGGGGGGTTGGGGGCGGCTCTTTCCCTCCTTGATTTGAACCAACTTTCCTTTTCTTCTTTCTTCTTTTTCTCTTTTCTTTGCTTTTGTGATGTGTATTTCTTTTCTTTTCTTTTCTTTTTTTTGGTACTGGGGATAGAACCCAGGGCCTCGAGCTTGCTAGGACTGGCCTGTGGGGACATGCATAGGGCATTTTTTGTTGTCGTTGTTGCTGATTGATGTGTACAGGCACAGCCCACTGTGGGTGGTGCCATCCCTAGGCAGATCCGCCATAGAGCCTTATTCCAAGCCCCTTTGCTATTCATTTAAAATAAATTCCTTATCCCTCAACATCTGCTTGGGTTTTTTTGTTTGTTTGTTTGTTGTTGTTGGGTTTTTTTTGCACTTAACAAGCGTGTGAAACGCACATAATGAAGATCTGTGACTTAGTGACTATGAAGCCACACCTACATGGATAAGGCAGACAGACAAAGCCTCAGACCTTTTGGGACTTAGAATCTGGAGGCAGAAAAAAGCATTCAGCCCAGGGCGGGACCCATTTCTGGGTTCTCAGTGTACCCTAGATTAGCCTCCAGACATACGTAGTAAAAACCCACGTAGGACTTGTTAGAATTATAAAAATGTAACACAGGCATCTGGAGGCCCTCCTCCTGGTCCAGACCACCCCACCCAGCTCCCACCCCACCCTCCATTTTATTCCGGGGCCTGTGCTGCTGTGCTGGGGCTCTCTCTGACTGTTGTGTGTCCAAGGCTAGAGCTGGTGAACATTCTCAGAGGCCACCTGTTCTAAGAGGGTGGGCCCGGGAGGGCAAAGATCCTCACCCCCTCCGGGCTTGTGGTCTGGGCTCTAGGAGCGCAGCGAGAGCAGGTGGGCAGAGGTGGGCTTAGGCTGTGGTAATCCCCGTGGCTCCTCCTACACTGTGCCGGCATTACTACGCTCCCCGGCCTTGCTGTGTGGTTTGGACACACTTGCCAAGCACTCTGCTTTTTGTTATGAAACCATCAACTATTTCCTCATACCTCCAGGGTCCTAACGTCACTGTTGATGCTCGGCAGCCTGTACGCCTGTGTGGACAGGAGGTGACTGAGTGTTAGCAGCAGGAGGAGGAGGTGAGGGCACAGGCACATTCATCTTCGTGGGGCTGGGGTCACTTCCTGCCTTAGAAACACGGCAGAGGTTCTCAGTGGGGATTGGTGGACACCAAAGCCTGCACGGACACCATGGCAACCTAGAGTGACTCTGACTGGCTGAAGGGACACAGTCCTGAATACTGACTGCTATATGAGTCTGGCTTGACCTTTCTTTTCTGTGAGGTTCTGAGAGGTGAGGTAATGTAATCTCAGGATCTTAGTCCTGTCCCTTAAATTGCTGTGCTTTCAGCTTTAGCTTTCTTTTTTGTTTGCTTTTGTTTTTTGAGACAGCGTTTCCCTTGTGTAACAGCTCTGTCTGTCCTGGAACCAGCTCTGTCGACCAGGCTGGCCTTGAACTCACAGAGCTCTGCCTGCCTCTGCCTTCCAAGTGCTGGGATTAAAGGCGTGTGCCACCGCTGCCCGGCCTCATCTTCCATTTTAACACTCGATAGTCCTTTTACTGAATGCAATATAATTAAATACAGTTGCCTGTCTGTATCTTCGTGATCAAAAGTACGAACTACGGTGTCTTGTTACACAGCAAGGCTGGCCTTGAACTTGTCATCCTTCGGCCTCAGAATCCCGAGTGCTGGGATTACAGACATGTACCACCCCTCACAGAGGGTGCAAAGTTACTTTTTGATAAGGGTTGTTCTGTTCTCAGTAGCTGAAAAGGGAAGGAACAAAACTTCCCCCAATGTCTGTGTTGTTCTCTGGAAGGACTTCACAACCCAGTGCTCCTGAGTTTCCCAGTGTATCAAAACTGACCCTGTTACACCAATCAGTGTAACCGGGCTGGCTTTGAGCTGGTGATTCTCCTGCCTCAGCCTTGTGAGGGTGGGGGTTACAGGTGTGTGCCCCCCACACCTGGCCGAAGTCCTGTTAATGTCTGACCCAATTCTCACATCCGGGAACCCTTTGTGTGTATTTGTATCTCTTAGTGTGTGTGCAAATGTGCAAATGCACACACAGAGGGATATCTGTTTACATGTTTATTTTGTCCTGATTGCTTTTATTATACCCAGAGTTTAGGTGAATGCGAAAGAGACCGTTTCTGGAAGAATCTGTCTGTTTCATTAGAATAAGTATTTGTAAGCCTTGTATTAGAGTCCCGGGTCAATACTCACTCCCAATTCTTGCCATCTTGAGTGTGTAAGTGTGTAAGACACCAAATAAGAATTTCCTGGCTTCCCATACCAGAAGTCCAAGTGTCCAGTAATTATTGGAACCGGAAATGCATTTTCTCATGAAAGCAATGCTGTGTGATGGCTCTGAGGCTTAGTGAATCCCTGAACCTTATTTATAGATGTATAAATGAATAGATGCAATGTACAGATGAAATCTTGTATAGATGAAATCCTAGCCATATGGAATTAATGCCAAAATGAAGCGCTGCTTTTCAGCACAACCAGTGCTTCCATAAAGTATACAATTAAGTAAGAAATCATTTTGAATGAACTTGCATGCTAGCATTGGGGGGTGGGGTGGCCTTTGCACATTCTGGGGAAGGGAATTTGCAGATAGTCTAGAGCAATGGTTCTCAACCTGTGGGTCACAACCCCTTTTGGGGACATATATCAGATGTTTACATTATGATTCATAACAGTAGCAAAAGTTACAGTTATGAAGTAGCAGTGAAATAATTTTATGGTTGGGGGTCACCACAACATGAGGAAGAGTTGAAGCATAGGAAGAACCACTGTTCTTGGATGCTGTGGGTGTCAGGCTGTTTTTTTCTTTTTTCTTTTTTTTTTTGGTTTTTCGAGACAGGGTTTCTCTGTGTAGCTTTGGAGCCTGTCCTGGATCTCACTCTGTAGCCCAGGCTGACCTCAAACTCACAGAGATCCCCCTGCCTCTGCCTCCCAAATGCTGGGATTAAAGGCGTGCACCACCACCGCCAGGCCATGCTGTTCTTGTGTAGAGTTGATTTGGCTTTGTATGGCTTTGTATGACTTTGTATGGCTTTGTATGACTTTATATGGCTTTGTTTGACTTTGTATGACTTTATATGGCTTTGTATGGCTGTATATTTGTGGTTTCACTAGCTCTACTGTTTTAATGGTAGACTATAGCTTGAGATTTTCCTCACAGATAAGTAGTTTGAAGAAAGAGAGAGGCATTTTCCTCCTAGGTTACTAGGTATGCATTGGACCAGGACAATGAAGAACTGGCTTGTATAGCTTAATAGAGGTGCGTGCTGGATGGATTCATGTCAACTTGACACAAGCTGATGTCATCTGAGAGGAGGGAACTTCAATTAAGAAAATGACTTTGTAAGATCGGGCTGTAGGCAAGCCTGTAAGGCATTTTCTTAATTAATGATTGATGGGATGGGGGAGGGCCCAGCCCATTGTGAGTAGTGTCATATCTGGGCTGGTGGTCCTAGGTTCTATAAGAAATCAGGCTGACAAGCCAAGAGGAGCAAGCCAGTAAGCAGCACTCCTCCATGGCCTCTGCAGCAGCTCCTGCCTCCAGGTTCCTGCCCTGCTTGAGTTCCTGTCCTGTCATGACTTCCTTTGATGATAAACAGGGCTGTGGAAGTGTAAACTGGATAAATCCTTTCCTCCCCAAGTTGCTTTGGTTGTGGTGTTTTGTCAGAGCAATAAAAACCCTGACTAAGATAAGATGTGTCTGATGTGAGCAAGAATCACCCACAACCAACATGTCAGCATCATTCTGGCAGCTTGCTTTCACCCCATGAAATATTCTGCAGACTAGAAGGACTGATCTGCTAGCATTGACACCCCCTTGGAACCCAGACTCAGAACAGCTTCATAGACAGGAAGCCCGGAACCCTTCAGGACATCTGGTCAACCCTATACATTTAGGGAGTAGAGAAGTGAAAGGTTTGGAGCCATGTCAAGGGGGAAGATAGGGGCCAGAGCAGTGGTTCTCAACATCTGGGTCGTGACCCCTTTTAGAGGGTGTTGGAACCCACTAGGTTTCCTAGTGGCTGTACCCAGCAGGACTGCATAAGAGGATGACTGGACCATGGGCCTGGGTACCAGGTGACTGTAACTAGCAAGGGGGAGGGCTTTTGCTCCACCCCTTGGCATTGTTATAAATAGACCTTTGGAATAAAGTTCTGGGCTGATGGATAAGGATCCAGGCCCACCCGAGTATATCCTGTGTTTTCTTTCTGTCTCTCCCCTCTATTTCTAACTAAGTCTCTTATCTCTCATTCCTCAAGAGTCCTGGGGTAAATAAGTGTGGGGGCTGGTCTCCCACAATAGGGGTCGCATATCAGGTAGCCTGTGTAACAGATATTTACATTACAACTCATAACAGTAGCAAAATTACAGTTATGAAGTAGCAACAAAAATAATTTTATGGTTGGGGGGTCACCACAATATGAGGAACTGTATTAAAGGGTCACAGCATCAGGAGGGTTGGGAACTACTGTTCTAGAGCAGCAGGGGGACTTAGAAAATTTTATTTTTATTATTTATTTATTCATTTATTTATTTATTTTGTTTTTTTGAGACAGGGTTTCTCTGTGTAGCTTTGTGCCTTTCCTTTCCTGGGACTCACTTGGTAGCCCAGGCTGGCCTCGAACTCACAGAGATCCTCCTGGTTCTGCCTCCCAAGTGCTGGGATTAAAGGCGTGCGCCACCACTGCCTGGCCAGGACTTAGAAAATTTTAAAGGAGGCTTTAGCTACACTTGTCTAAAGGCAATATTGTGCAATTGGCTCCAGTGGCTGCAGTTCCATAACTCAGCAGACTGAGGCAGGAGGATTGTGAGCTCAAGACCAACATGCACTACAGAGAGACTGTCTCACATACATGCATACATACATACACACACACATATACATGCATGCATGCATACATGTTATATACACACATGCTTACATATATGCACACACACATAGTCAGTACTGTGTGTGTGAATGAGCTAGCCCAAGATAGAGCCATGTCTCAGTTTACTTTTCTGTTGCTGTGATAAAACAACATGTCTAAAAACAGTCTGGGGAGGAAAGGGCTTATTTGGCTTGTAGGTTTCAGTCCATCAAGAAGGAAACCAAGGCAGGAACTGAAGACAGGAACTAAAGCAGAGACCAGGGAAGAATGCTACTTACTGGCTTGTTTCCAGACTCATGTTCAGCTCCCTTTCTTCTAGAGCATGGATAGCACAATGCCCCACAGACATGACCACAAGTCAATCCAACAGAGGCGATTTCTTTTCTTCCTTCCTTCCTTCCTTCCTTCCTTCCTTCCTTCCTTCCTTCCTTCCTTCCTTCCTTCCTCCCTCCCTCCCTCCCTCCCTCCCTCCCTCCTTCCCTTCCCTTCTCTCTCTCTCTCTCTCTCTCTCTTTCTTTCTCTCTCTCTCTCTCTCTCTTAATAATTTCTATGTGCATTGGTGTTTTGCCTGCATGTATGTCTGTGTGAGGGTGTCAGGTTCCCTGGAACTGGAATTACATTCAGGTGTGAACCACCAAGTGGTTGCTGGGGATTGAACCTGGGTCCTCTGGAAGAGCAGTCAGTCTCTTAACTGCTGAGCCACCTCTCCAGCTCCTGGAGGGAATTTCTTAACTGAAGTCCCCTTTTTGTAGGCATGCCAAGTTGACAACTGATGCTAACTGTTGACAAGCCAACAAGACCCTGATGACGAATGGGTCTGCGGTTAGTTTTTGTCAACTTGACACATACTAGAGTCACCTGAGAAAAGAGGGACTCAAATGAGGAAGTGTCTTCATCAGATTGGCCTGTGGACACGTCTGTGGGGCATTTTCTCAATTAATGATTGATGTGGGAGGGCCCAGGGCACTGTGAGCAGTGGGTGCCACCCCTGAGCAGGTGATCCTGGGTTGTATAAGGAAGTAGGTAGGGAGCGTGATGGAGAACAAGCCGGTAAGCAGTGTTCCTGCAGAGTTCCTGCATATGCCTCCCGAGTTCCCGCTCACTCATCGACGACTGTGATAAGGACATGTAAGCCAAAGAAAATCTTTCCTTCCCAAGCTTCACGGTGTTTATGACGCCAATAGAAAGTAACCCAGAGGCTAGGCAGTGGTGGTACGTGCCTTTAATCCCAGCACTCAGGAGGCAGAGCCAGGCAGATCTCTGTGAGTTCGAGGCCAGCTTGATCTACAGAGCGAGATCCAGGACAGGCTCCAAAGCTACACAGAGAAACCCTGTCTTGAAAGACCAAAAAAAAAAAAAAAAAGAAAGAAAGAAAGTAACCCAGGACAATGGGAAGAGGAAAGAATTTGACATGATGACATTTTTCTGAAAGAAAAGAAAATGGGGTAGGGAGGCAGCATGGCCACTCCCAGGCACTGCCTACCGGGGACACTGAGCCTCTCTGTGGCCTTGATAAAGTTAAAACAAATGGAGTGTTGCTCACCTGGCGTCCCAGGTTAGGAGACAGCTGCCACACACTCAGCCATGTGCTTCCTCAAAAAATGTGCCTTGGGAAAAGGAGGCTTGACGAGGGGACCCTAAGGTCACAGATGAATGGGTGTGTTCAGTAACCTTGAATCACATCAGCTGTTGATCCAAACCCTTTGGTCTCCTGCAGAAACATTTCAATAAAACCCACTCTGTTAAGAAGTCCCCACTGAGGGATGTTTTAAGAGACAGCCAACGGGATGCCTCATCACAGCTACCGTGAGAACATTGTTTTCTGTTTGTTTTTGTAAGGACCAGTGCAAGAAACTCTCTTAGGTCTTCACTCTAGGGGTTGCTGTATTTCTCAACATTTGGTGTTTATTTTCTGGGTGATGTAAATCACATACTAAACGCCCCCCCCCTCATTCTTTTGCTTAACTTGCTAGGAAGCTTGTGTTCAAACCTATAGCTTCGCTGGGCAGGCGGTGGTGGCACACGCCTGTAATCCCAGCACTCGGGAGGCAGAGCCAGGCGGATCTCTGTGAGTTCGAGGCCAGTCTGGGCTACAGAGTGAGTTCCAGGAAAGGCTCAAAGCTACACAGAGAGACCCTGTCTCAACGCCTCCCTGCCCCCCCCCCCCAAACCCTACAGCTTCATCTTGAGTGAGTGTGTAAAACTCCCTCCACTTCTTCACCTGACCACCCCCCCCCCCCGCCACCCCGCGCCCCCCCCCCCCCCCGCAGCCCCTCCCCCTTTACTTACCTATACCTTTGTTTTCATGACATTGCCTGCATTTCTTAAATGTCATCTTCATTGATTTCTGGAACGAGGTGGTTAAATAAACACAAAGGTGGAGATGGGGCACTGATCTGGAGAACCCGGTGGCTGTTGAGTGCAGTCGGGTGGCTTTTGAACAACAGGCTATTCATAAGCACAGGGAATTTGCAAGGAACTCTGGAAGTACCTGTGCTATTTATAGTCACATTTTTAACAGATTCTTGAATCTGCTGAGTGGTGAATATGTGCCATTCTAACTGGAAAGGCAATTATCAAATTCCTTAGGAGTCCATTTGGCCAAGGCGAGGAAGCACCCCTGTACTCAGGAGCTCTGAGGGGAGCTGTTTTCTTTGAAGGTTAATACCTTCATGTGCCCATTCAAAGACCAAAGCTCAGATATCCATCAAAACCCACAGCCACACTGGATGGGATCCGTATGTCCTGAAGAAAGCAAAGAGAAATGGAATCAGACCCTTATAAAAAGACAGAATGCATGCACATCATCTTTTTCCTACTTAGTGCTCAACACTGAGTCTTGCTGCCTTCACAGTGTTGCTTTCTCATCAATGAAAAGAAAAACTATCTGAGTGTTAGTTGATAGAGGGTCTTCCTGTTCTCTTCAGATGGGCGTTACACATAGGCCAACGCACCCCACTGGTGTTAGTGACCGGAAGGTGTGGGTGCCAGCCGCTCCCAGCAGCTAGTGTTATGGCTCCAGCGTGGAGTGCTGGCAGCCTTGTACCAGGCAACTGATGCTAGCAGTGGCCGCCAAGGCTCTCGGTGATGCTCACTGAGTGAGGATTCTGTGAGCGCTTCGTTCAGCCGGGGCCATCACTTCCTATCGTTCCGCAGTTCCTCCTCGTCCGGCCATCATCTTCCACAGGCTCTTTCCGTAGCCTCTGCTCCTCTGCATTCTCTCAGCAGTCCACAGTGCTCACCTTCTCAGCACCGGTGGTCTTTCTCAGCCTCAGTTTTTATTTATTTTATTTTTAAAAGATGGATTTATTGCCGGGCATGGTGGGGCATGCCTTTAATCCCAGTACCTAGAAAAGAGAGGCAGGCGGATCTCTATGAGTTCAAGGCCAGCCTGGTCTACAAAGTGAATTTGAGGCCAGCCAGGGCTATACAGAGAAACCCTGTCTTGAAAAAAAAAAACAACGATGTATTTCACAAATATGGGTGTTTTGTCTGCATGTATGTTTGCACACCAGAAGAGGGATTTGGATCCCTTGGGTCTATAGTTCCAGATGGTTGTGAGCTGCTGTATGGGTGTTGGAAATTGAACCCAGGACCTCTGAAAGAGCAGCTAGTATCCTTAACTGCTGAGTTATACCCCTAGCCCCATCAGCCTTAGTTTTTTAAAGTCTCTGGTCCCAGCCACTCTCTGGAACTCTTTAGTCACCTTCTACCTGCTGGGTGTCCCTGGGCTGGAGCTGCCCATGTAGGTGAGGTTAGCCTTGAACTCCTAGAGATTTGCCTGCTTCCCGAGTGCTGGGATTAAAGGCCTGTGCAGCAATGCCTAGTAAAAACAATCTGTTCATTTTCCAAAGGGCTCAGCCCGCTTTACCTGTGCTGAAACACTGTAAGTAGGCAATAAAACCACCCAGGATGAGGTTTTCATGGAACCCAGCTTGCAGCCCCGGGAAGTCACGGGAGAGAACGTGAAAGGAAGGCTTAAATAGTCACTCATGGGTTGGGGATTTAGCTCAGTGGTAGAGCGCTTGCCTAGCAAGCACAAGGCCCTGAGTTCGGTCCTCAGCTCAATATATATATAGGACTGGGCGTGCCTGTCACAGCTGTCATGGGTGGTGGCCATGCTTCTCTTGACCTGACTGAGGACACCTGCAAGACGGTGGGGACATCTGAGGAGCGGCTGCAGCTGTCACTGCCCAAGTGTCACCCTCTGGAGTCATGACAATGTGCCTGGGGCAGTTGTGATGCAAAGAGAACTTCCCGAGTTCGAGCTGTCAACACAGCACCCCCTCAAATAGGAGCAACAGTCTCTGCAGTGGCTGTAACAGCTGTGGCAGTTTCTGCAGCTGGACTGAAGCCTCTCTGGGCCTCAGTGGCTGGGTCAGAAGCTCCCTGAGCAGCCATGAGGTATTCAAAGCAGCCCCTGCTCTTGGAATGACAAGCTTCCCTGACTGCAGAAGAAGCACCTGGTTGATCGACAGAGCTTCCAGGAAGGCACGGAGTGCTGTGGTGACTGCTTTCCCTCTGGAACAGCCCAGCCAGGTGCTGAGACCATGGAGACGACAGCGGCAGTTTCCAACTGGCTTCTGTCCCCTCTAGACCTGGATTGTCCCCTAGTAGCATTCTAGGCGGTTGCCACTGTGTCCTGGTGTAAGAGAAAGATCCCATAGCTGTGTTGCTGAGGCTGTCTTTGAACTTCTGATCTTCCTGACTCCACTTTCAGAGTCCTGGGACCACAGGAGGAGCCATCATGTGCTGTTCCCCAGTACTCTACTTTCCTTCTTCTACTTAGTATTATTATTATATTTATATTTATGAAAAATAAGAGTAAAGCTCTAGAAGGCACACCACAGGGAAAGAGCGGGCTTGAGCAAGCACGCCACTCAAAAGCCTTCCTTTTATTTTGAGGCAGGTTCTCACTAAGTTGCTCAAGCTGGCCTTGAACTTGTGATCTTTCTGCCTCAGCCTCTTGAGTAGGTGGAGTTACAGGCCTATGTCACCAAGCCCTGCTAACTGCGTATTTCAAAGGTGCTAACAGAGAGAATTTTTAAAAATTATATTATTTTATTTTTATGTGTATGAGTGTTTGCCTGCAAGTGTGTATGTGCACCATGTGCTTGGATGGTACCCACAGGGGTCGGAAGAGGATGTTGTATCCCCTGGACCTGGAGGTACAGATGAGTATGAGCCACGATGTGGCTGCTGGGAACTGAACCCAGGTCCTCCGCAAGAACAAGCGTTCTTAATTGCTGAGCTGTCTCTCCAGCCCCCGGAAGGGATTTCTGATATTTCTAGCTCAGAGAAATGATAAACCATGGAAGTGAAGGTCAGGCCCAGCTTTGTGAAGTAGCACACTGTGCCCAAAATTATCTATGGCAATTATGTGCCAGTTACATTTTTTTAAAATGAAATTTTAGAGTTCGCGGTGGTTATTTCTGAGTTGTATAATATCAGGGACTGTTTTTCTCCTGCTTGGTTTGACAGCCTGATGTCCCTGCCGTGAATACATATCCAGCGATAGGGGTGGATGCTAAGAGGAGAAAGGCAATACCGGAGAGAAGAGAGTCCGCCCGGTGAAACCACTCTCCAAGTTAACGTCCCTATCAAAACAGGGTGTTGGGCAAGGTGGCTGTGTCTGCAATCCCAGCACTCAAGGGTGGGCAAGAGGGCCACAAGCCTGGGATACATAGTGAGTTCTAGGCCAGGAAATTGCACATATGGATGTGCATATGTATACATACCTATAGATTATATAAAATAAGATGTACATAGTTTTGTGGATTGCAAAGTTGTTGCTTTGAGTTTAAGGCCAGGGCATATAGGAAGATTCACCTTAAACCTTAGAATCCACTGAAAAGAGCTAATCTTAGGGTTCTGAGACTAGAGGTGAGGACATCACTCACCTTCTGCTCATTCCTATGGGGGAGCCTGTCCACAAGGAAACAGATCTTCCCATTTTCTCTCCCTCCCCAGGATGTGGTGTGGAAGCTTGTGTCAGGCTGAGTTGCCAGGTATCGTTTTAACTGAGTGTCGGAAGGTCCTCAAGCTTGACAATGCCTGCCTAAGGAGCAGGTCATTCTGCTCAGTGTAAGACAAACATTCCTAAGACGTGGGAAGGTTGCACATAGCAGCATGGCCTTTCAGGATGTCCATAGTGCCTTCCCACAGTCCCTTGGAAACCCAGACTGATACCTCTGGGCAGCTGTGGGAAGGACCTCTGTGAGGATAAAACTTGTCACTTAGGCTGGGCGGTGGTGGCACATGCCTTTAATCCCAGCACTCGGGAGGCAGAGGCAGGCGGATCTTTTTGAGTTCGAGGCCAGCCTGGGCTACAGTGTGAGTTCCAGGAAAGGCGCAAAGCTACACAGAGAAACTCTGTATCAACAAAACAAAACAAAACAAAACAAAACAAAACAAAACAAAACAAAACAAAACAAAACAAAACAAAACAAAACAAAACAAAACAAAACAAAACAAAAAAACCTTGTCACTTAAATGTCAATGACTTTCCTTTTTGAGGGTCTGCTCTCGTTAGGAGGGGCACGAGGGAGATTAATTGGGGGGGGGAGATAAAGTGGTATCCTTTCTTTATCCTCCCTTAATCTCTCATTCTTCCAGGTCCCCACAGACTGGCACCCCTTGGCAGATGCCTGGGGTCCTGGACAGAGGAACACACATTTCATGAGCATCTGTTATGTGTGAGGCGTGAGTCCTGGCTTCTGGCCCCTGTGCCAGGACCTTATAGGCTCTGGGGGACACCGGGATTGGTATTTGTAAGTACAAACAGTGCTCAGTTTCTCCAAAGGGAAAAAGCAGAATCCTAGCAGACTATACCTGAGGCCTAGTTCATGCTACTCTGGAGAGGACGGCTGTCTGAAGAGCCACCATTTGAGTTGGAAACTGGCCTGAGGAGGTATTAGCCAGAATCCGAGTGTGGGAGAGAACATTCCAGCTGAGGCGCGAGCGTTTGCCTCACCTCCAGCCCACGAGACACAGCCTCCCACAAAGAGCCCAAGGAGCCCTTCTTAGCTAAAAATAAGTTGTCCCTGCCAGGAGAGGGTCCCCAGAGAGAGACCCCAGAGACGGGTCTGTAGCTCTACCTCTGTGCACCACCCCACAGGATATGCAGACCCGGTGGTCCTCAAACTGTGGCTCCAGACCTTCCCAGCTAATTTCACCTCCCTGGAGCGTGTCTCCAGCGTGGCGCAGCTCCCAAGCTGGGCGCCCGCCAGTCAGTCTGGCCGGGGAAGGAACTATTTTGGGAATTTTTATGATGGAACAATATTTTTTGGGTAAACAAACGGAGAGCTGTTAAGCAGGGATGCTCACCCCTGCCTCCCGGTTCATTTCTCCACGCAGAGGTGTCACAGAGGGGGTACTGTCAAGCGGGCGAGGATCCCCTGGGCTGCCTACTACCCGGCACACACCCCATCATTCCTCCAGGGTAAATATTCATAGAAATCAATCAGGTCCATGCCTTGTATTCCTTGGACACAACAGCCTTGTGTAGCCTGGCGTGATGGTGGGCTGGTCCCCCAACCCCATTAACCCCTTAGGGCCTTAGGCTCAGCTGGACGCAGAATGCCAACCCTGGAGGAGAGTTTGGAAGGCACCTGCCTTCTTCCCAAAGTCACTATTTTATCAACTGCAGGGGAGCATGGCGTCTTAGCCGCCAGCCACTGGCCCGTTCCTCTTTCTTCAAGGAGAATAAGCTGAGTCAGCAGGGAGCGTGCCAGACACACACCAAGAGCGGAGAATGTGCTGAGTCTCCGGGAACGGACCCACTCTCCACCTCACCTCCTCAGCACCAGTCTTTGTCGCGGTCTTGACCAGACCCAGCAGCCTGGCCTCCCTGGGATGGATCCTCAGACCCACCAGTGGCACTGACTTCCTCCTGCTGCCAGGGAACCAGGACTCCCTTGGTTCTGAGAGTCGGTCCCTACCCGAGCCTGGTTTCTATAGTGCTTCATCATCTCCCATTTTACTATGTGGCCCCTGAGCATCACCGGCAGCCTCCTTTTCTCAGACTGTCTGTGCTCATGTTTTGATGTTTGAACTCAAAGAAAGGTGATTAAGGCCCCCAGCTGAAATCAGTAATAACGGTAAGGCCCGCGGCTGTCTCAGTTGGTAACGTGCTGGGGTAGCACCCCTGAAGTCTCGGGTTCAACCCCAACACTGTATAAACCGGGTATGGGCATGCATGCCTGCAATCCTGGCACCCAGGAGATGGAGGCAAGAGGATCAGAAGTCCAAGTTCATCCTCTCTTACATAGTAAATTTCAGGCTAGCCTAAGACATGAAACACAAAAAAAATATATACAGCCTTTTATTGAGACTCCACTGAGCCCTGTAGCTATGATTTCTCATACAATAACTTTGCATTATAGGCGCTCATTGACTCCCTGAGAGACAGGATCTCACTATGTTTCCCAAGTGGTTTTCAACTTATGGACTCAGGTGATCCCCTTGCCTCCATCTCTCAAGTAGCTGGGAGGACAGGGCATGCACGACGGAACGCAGAGTGGTGTTTGTCCCACTTTATAGACAGACACGGGGGCCCCGGGGGGGGGCAGAGAAACCCAAAGTCACATGCTAAGGAGGGAGCCCTTTCAGCTCTGGCTAACTGGAATCCCACAGCTCTCCCTCAGGTCAGGCCCCTCCAGGTGGAAGACAGAGTCGTTCAAAAAACAGGAGGAAATTGTAGTGGGAAGGACGATCTGAGCTCCAGCAGATCAAGCGCTGAGATGGAATGGACCGGACAAGTAGAACATATCACCTAAGCTTGGAGTCCGTCGCTTCTGAGTGGCAGACATCCCCTCACACCCGACCCCTGTGAGGGAAGGAAACCCTAGGGAGAGAAACCAAGTCTGAAGGAGAGATCATCTTCATCTCAGCACCAGGGAGGTGGGCCACAGCTGGCTTAAGAACTTCTCCTGGCCAGGAAGCCAGCACTCTTCCTCCTTTCCATTTTGTGTGTCAGACAGGCTTCCTCTGCATTACAGAACCCGCCACTGCAAACGAGCTCGGACTCACACCCTCACGGCAGAAAGGAGCCATTTTATTTTATAACTTTGCCGACGAGATCCCAGAAAATCTAATTGATTGTCTCGGGTCACGTGCCCAACTCTGAACCAATCACCCAGGAGCAAAGAGGACTGTGGGCCTGGAGAAACATGTGTTCCCTACAGGGAAAAGGAACCTTTGGTATCTGATGGAGAGAAGAAAATTCCAGAAAGAAAAAAAACAACACCAGATCTCTTGGCTTAGGGGGCTGGGGGTCATTGGCACCGTTGCTGTTGATGGAGAATGTGAGGAAGGGTTGCTTAGCAATAACAATAATGCTGGTTATGATGACAGTAGTGAGCAGCACTTTCTATGTTACATGGCAGCTCGCAGGACCCCCCCCCCCCCCACACACACACAGCCTCTGACTCTTTAACTTGGACAGGGAGTCAGTCAGACGGGGCGTTTTTACTGACCTCGCTCTACAGGTAACATGCACCTGCAAAGGGTTAACAATGTATTCTCAGCTGGCAGGTGGCAGGTGGGACTCAGATGGTCACCCACACTTGTATTTTCTTAATCCACCGAGAAGAGACCTGGGGTGTAAAGTGCCTGGTGATCTGAAGGCAGGTACTTAAACTTTTTAAAATTTATTTTTATGTTATGTGTGTCAGAGTTTTGCTGGCATATATGTCTGTGTACTGTGTGTGTGTGTGTGTGTGTGTGTGTGTGTGTGTGTGTGCCTGCCTTGTACCTGCGGAGGCTAGACAAGGGCATCAGGTCCCCTGGAACTGGAGTCACAGATAGTTGTGAGCTGCTGTGTGGGTACTGGGAACCAAATCCTGCTCCTCTGGAAAAGCATCAAGTGGTGAACCATCTCTTTATAGAAACTACTTTTGGGGTGATAGGCACAGGCGAGTATGCTACTTTGGGGTCCTTTAGCTTACTGTTGTCCCCTATTAGGCGTAAGTGCCAGGGGCACAGGGGCGCTTACCTGATTCCACTGTTTTGCCTTAGTGCACAGAAGGCAGGAAATGCAAGGTGAGCTGTGGAGTGTCCTGTCTTTGCTGAGAGATCGGGGATCAGAACAGCAAGCAGGCCAAGGGCTGAGCTTGGAGAGCAGGTACAAGAGAGAAGAGGAGAAGGACCATGGGACAGCGCAGCTGGCCCAAGCTATAGAGACCTTAGCCAAAGGCAAGAAAGCCCGCTCTCAACATTCTCCTTCTTACAGCAGGGGATGAGGACCATTGGAGAAGCATGTTGGACGCAGCAAAGGAGGCCCTGCATGAGGGTGGCAGCCATGCCTGTGGCCTGCACAGCAAGACAGAATGCTTTAAGGCCTGCCATTGCCCCCAGCAAAACCTACTGAAACTGATTCAGTAGACAGAACAGGATCGACTAATTTTCTGTTCCTGGCCTTGGACAAGTCACTTTATCTTTCCAGGTCTCAGTTGACACATCTGTAGGATGGGATGCTGGTACCTCTTTTCCTAGATGTGTGTGGGAGCCTCTCAGCACTGCAGAGGTGACTTGGATTAGGAAAATGACACAGAGAGCAAGATCAAGGAGTGTGGGGAGCATTTTCAGTGAGAATGAGTGTCCGTCTTTTGTTTACACAGTGTGAAGATATGTCACCATGATTGGTTTAATTAAGAGCTGAAGGGCCAATAGCTAAGCAGGAAGAGGTTAGGCGGGACTTCTGGGGAGAGAGAGAGGAAGAGGAGAAGCAATCTAGGTGTGTGGATTATGCCAGAGACACCAAGGAGACATGAAGAAGTGGGACATACAGTATAGAGTAGAGGACTGAGCCACGTGGCAGAGCATAGATTAAAAAAATGGGCTAATTAAGTTATAAGAGCTAGTTGGGGAAAAGCCTAAGTCAAGGCCAAGCTTTCATGATTAATAAGAAGTCTCTGTGTCATTTTTGGGGGGACTAGCAATTCAAAGAGAGTTCGGTGAGAAAGTTTGCTATCGTCTCCCATTGACACACCACTTCCTCCTGCCAAGCTTGTGAGGACCTAGATTTTTCTGATGATCCAGCTCATCAGAGCTAGGGTGGGCCCTGTGGCCATTCACCATCTGTCTGGACACAATTCTCCACCACCTTCCATCTGCTCAGAAACTATAGTGTATGTTGGCTGTGATGGGCCAGACCTCAGGAAGTAATCTTGATAGAAAGCTCTCGCACAATTGTAAGTATGGAATGTGCTGAACCCATTTGAGTCTCATTAAAATGCCACGCAGGATGAGTGTTTGAATTTTGCATTCACGATGCTCGAATGTTCTAATTCACATGGAAGACGTAAGTGCCGAGGTACAACAGCTGGCCGAGTCTGGGCCGCTAATTCAGGGTGACGTGTGCTCCACGGTGACAGCAACGTTGACAGGACACATCGGCTCTGTAGCTTGTGGGGGGCCCAGCTCAGGAGGAACCCCACCAGGTCTCCAAAAACCTCTCATCCTGCTGACTTGCCATTAACACACTTGGCATTTCTCAGGGACCCCAATAATGGGCTGCTGTGTGACGTGTGAAGGATAGCCAAAGTGTGACCTGGGAGAGGCCAGTAGAGAGGATAGGTTAGGGGCGTCTTGGGGCAGAGAAAAGAAAGAGGACAATGTGTCTGAAAACTGGGAAGCAATGTTTCCAACAGCTCACACCTGGAAAATAATAAGGCAAATTATGGCCCGTCACCCATTCCACTCATTTTTTTAAAAAAGGTGTTCTTCCTAATTTACAATGTGATACATACTCATGGAACTTCCTCTAAAATAGATGTGTATTAAGATACAAAGCAAATCACAGCTAAATATGAAAATTGAAATAATTCTTTATATTCTTTTAAAAATACTCCTTTTCACTATGTGTGTGTGTGTGTGTGTGTGTGTGTGTGTGTGTGTGTGTGTGTGTGTGTGTATGCCCATAGAAGCCAGAGGTGACTGAACTCCCTGGAGCTGGAGTTACAGGTAGTTGTGAGCTGCCCAATATGGATACTAGAAATCAAACTCTGGTCCTCTGGAAGATCAGTTCATGTCATTAACTGCTGACACATCTCTCCAACCCAATTTCTAATATTCTATCTGATCATAATGAATTAAAAAAAGAAAGAGAGAAAGTATAGAACATACACAAATCCATAGAGATTAAAAAGGCACTATTGTAGCTTGAGTTTTCCTGCCTTGCCCACAGTCAGGACAAATCTCTGTCACCCGCCAGTCCCACAGCCGCTCAGACCCAACCAAGTAAACACAGAGACTTATATTGCTTACAAACTGTATGGCCGTGGCAGGCTTCTTGTTAACTTTTCTTATATCTTAAAGTAACGCATTTCTACAAATCTATACCTTGCCACGTGGCTCGTGGCTTACCAGCATCTTCACATGCTGCTTGTCCTGGCAGTGGCTGGCAGTGTCTCCTTCTGCCTTCCTGTTCTTTTATTTCTCCTCTGTTAGTCCCGCCTATACTTCCTGCCTAACCACGGCCGATCAGGTTTTATTTATTGACCAATCAGAGCAACTTGACATACAGACCATCCCCCAGTACAGCCAAGTGCAGACCATCTCAAACACCTGCACTCAGGCCCATGGTCCTAATCATCCTCTATGCAAACCTGCTGGGTAACGCCACAAGGAACCCAAGAAGGGCTCCCACAGGACATACATTAACATCCCACAGCACACTATCGAATGATGAGTTGAAGAAATCAGGAAAAAAAGTAAAAAATCCTGAAATCAAGTGGTAATGAAAACACAATATACCAAAACCTACGGGATGCAATGAAAGCAGTTCTAAGAGGGAGGTTGTTTCTGGTCGGTTCTAACTGTCAATTTGACACAACCCAGAATTACCTGGGAAGAAAGCCTTAGTGAGGACTTGTCTAGATCAGGCTGGCCTGCAGGCATATCTGTGGAGGATTCTCTTAATTGTCCATTGACGTGGGAAGGCCCAGCCCTTGTAGGCAGCACCATTCCCTAGGCAGAGATCCCTGAACAGTAATAATAGAAGGGGAAGCTGGCTGAAAGCAAGCCAGCAAGGGTCCACACGTTTATTTTCTCTCTGCTCTTGACTGAGGATGTAGTGTTTAAGCTCCTGCCTTGACTTACCCTCCAATAGCAGACTGAAACCCAGAACTGTAAGTCAAATAAATCCTTTCTTCCCCAATTTGCTTTTAGTGTTAAGATTAAAGCTTTAGCCTACTCAAATTGTAGAAAACAATGTCTTTTTCGGGCTGTGCATCGCCCTAGCAGACTGTTTTACAAGCAGCCTTTGACTCCCTTTTGAGGAAGAAGAATATGCCTGCAGACCCTGGGTGGACCAGACATTGCACCATCCATCCAGCACAGAGTGATAAACGACTTATTCCTGAGACTAGAAAGGGGGCACCCTATAAGTTTATTGGGGAGACTTAAAATTATGGGGGCACACAGGTATATTAAAAACCATGCCTAAGAACTTACCAGACACACTGGATTGACGAAAGGGTGTTACTCTCTCACCCAGACCCCATAAACTGATGGACACATAACACTGAGACGTCATGTCCTCCACAAACCTCTCATCTGATACCTGGTGTGGTATCAAGGACCGAGGACTCCACAGCTCAGCTCAGTCCCTCGCTGCTGAGGAAGCCTGCTTGACTGCCTGCCGATCCATATCTGCTCGCCCATCTGGACCTGCTTCTGACCAGTCTCCTGCTCGGACCCAGCCCAGCCTTTTCACCTTGCAGCCGAATTCTACTATGCTGCTTTCAAACCTGCCTGCAGCTTCTCTCTCAACAGCTTCCCCGGCAGCTCCCCGTGAACTGGTCTATTATCTTACCTGTGCAGACTCTTTCTCAGCCCCCCGGGAAAGCCCCAACTCTTCCATAGCCTCTTTACCCATACTCATTCTGGAATCCATACCTATAGAGAGAGATATGTAGATATATTTACTGTGTGCTTTGTGATGAGCGCTAATATTAGTAATTAAGACTGGAATATGGAGCTTACTATTTGCCTCAGCCAGGATACCGGGGTAGGTGGATTTTATAACACTGGACTGTCAGTGAGACTTCCAAACATTATGAATTTATTGTCTGTGCTGTTTTTTTTATTATTTTATTTTATTTATTTATTTATTTATTTATTTATTTATTTATTTTTACTTGATGCAAACAAACATATCTGAGAAGAGGGAATCAATTTTAATTGAGAAAATGTCTTCATAAGATTGACTTATGAGCAAGTCTGTGGGGTATTATCTTGATTAGTGATTAATGTGGATGAGACCACTGTGGGTAGTGCCACCCCAGGTTATACAAAAGCAAGCTGAGCAAGCCGTGGAGAGCAGGGAAGTACGCAGTCTTCCTTCGGGGTCTCTGTTTCAATTCCTGTCTCTGGGTTCCTGCCTTCAGTTCCTGTCCCGACTTCCCTCAGTGATGGATTGAGACCTGAGAGCTGTAAGCTGAAATAAACTCTTTCCTCACTCAGTTGCTCTTGATAACAGGGTTTTATCATAGCAATACAAACCCTAACTAAATTAATTAAATTGTTATTCACTAAGTTCTGACACGGTGGAAAGATGTTTTGTCTCCGTTTCTGGCACAGTGCAATCAGGACTCTTTTTTCATTAGGGTGTTTTTTTTTTTTTATCACAGCAACAGGAAGAAAAACAAGGACAGGGTTTATAGCTCTAAGTGCCAAACTGAGAAATCATGAGGAGGCTGGAGCATTGGCTCGGTTGCTAAGAGCACTTGCCACTTCTGCAGAGGACCTGGGTTCACATCTCAGCACCCAAAGAGGCTCACACCACCTGTAACTCCAGTCCCAGAGGACCTGACACCCTCTTCTGGCCTCCACAGGTATCAGGCACACATATGGTGTACAGACAGACACATATGTAGGCAAAAACCACCCCCGCCACACACACAAAATAATTATTTATATTGAAAAAGAATAACTTAATGATATATCCAGGGCCTTGGGAAAACAGGAAGCCAAGACCCACATCAGTAGATGCAAAGAAATAATTACTATCAGGACAGAAGTTAATAAAATAGACACACGCACAATTGATGAGAAAAAAGAGTTTGTTCTTTGAAAGAATAATCAAGATTGATAAGCTCATAGCCAAAATAACCAAAACAAAGAAAGAGAAGGCCCTAATGAATAAAATCAGAGATAAAGGGCTGGAAAGGTGGCTCAGTGGTTAAGATCGCTTATTCTTGTACAGGATCTGGGTTTGGTTCCAAGCACCCACCCAAATGGAAGCTCACAACCATCTGTAACTCCAGTTCCAGAGGATCTGATGCCTGCCTCTGACCTCCTCAGGCACCAAGTATGCACAGACAGATGTGTAGGGAAACGCCCCCACACATTAAAAAACAAAGCAGAACCAACCTCAACTGTGAAAAGTCCAGACACAGATGGACTCACTGGTGAATGTTGTCAGACTTTCAAAGAAACGCCAACACCAATGCTTCTCAAATTATTCCGTAAAACAAGAATGAAAAACAAAAACAAAAACCCTATCAAATGCTTTGGACTAAGCCCTGTTACCCTGATATCAAAACCAGATAAAGACACAAAAGGAAGAACAAAAAAAAAAAAAAAAAAAGAAAAGAAAAGAAAAGAAAAGAAAATTACAGATCAGTCTCCTCAACGAATAAATGCAAAAATTCTTAACAAAATATTTGCAAACCTAATATGGAAACACATTAAAAAGGTGATGGACATTGATCACGTTGGCTTCATTCCATCGATGCAGGCGTGGCTCAACAGATGTGTCCTGGGTAGTTTTTTGTTTTTTTTGTGTTAACTTTACCCAAGCTGGAGTTATCTGAGAAGAGGAAGCCCAACTGAGGCAATGCCTCCATCAGATTGTCAGTGGACAAGTCCATGGGACATTTTCTTGAAAGCCTGGGTTGACCTTTGGCGGCCGTGGGCTGAATGAACCTTACAATGTGGAGGGCTGGATAAACTGCTGTGCTGTGCTGTGTCAGCCAGGGACAATGTCTATTGTCACCCTGCTCTGATAAAAGATGTAGCTCACCTGTAGACACAGAGCTGGATCATCCAGAACCTCCTTCGAATGCTCCCTTGCTGTCCAGCGTTGGTGAGTCGTCAGCAGACAGTTGCCAGCTCATTCCAGGTCCACTTCGTCTGCACAGAATCCTGTTAGTCCTTCAGCGGCAGTCTACCCCCAATGACGAGTGAAGGAGACTTCAAAGGACAGGCTGTTTGGGGGACACCCTGGGGCCCTTTAACAATACGCCAGTGTGTCAGGCCAGGTTAGTGCAGGTCTGCTTGGGTCTGCCTCAGTTCGACTTTGTCCTGCCACGGAACCTGTTTCTTTCCCCTTCCTTTCGCGAGTTTCAACCTCAATAAACACTCCCCGCTCCCTTCTCTTCTTCCCTTCCCACCAGGACCCCCAGCCTGTAGTGATTCCCTTTATCCCAGTTTATTCCCAGTTATTTAGTGTACTGATGTGCATTGCAGTTCCCCAGGTTGGATGTCAAGTTAAGGTGAGGAAAATCTGTGCCGAATTGGCAGACAGAGGTGAAGCAGTACAGCCTACAGGTCAGCATTGGCCTGGGTATCGCTGCATCTCCCCGTGAGTATCACTAACATGCAGGTAGCTCACCTTGCAGACATGCTTGCTGCCCCTGGCTCCTCCAGCTTCTCCTCTTCCCTCTTCAGTGATTCTGAGTCCTGGGCCAGGTCCACGATGAGGTGTCAGCTCGTGTGAAAGGTCCCCCCGTGGAGACTGGAGGCAGAGAGACAGGCGAGGACTCCTGCTTCTCCGTGTGTATTTCAAGCCCACCTTCTTCTTCTTCTTCTTCTTCTTCTTCTTCTTCTTCTTCTTCTTCTTCTTCTTCTTCTTCTTCTTCTTCTTCTTCTTCTTCTTCTTCTTCTTCTTCCCCAGTTTTACCTTTTCTTCCAAGCTGCCAGTTCTGCTGATCTCAGGCCCAATACCAGACACCACGGCCATCATTTCCTGTAGCCCATTTAACCAGGTTCCACAAACACACGAACTCTAATCCCTATAACAGTTCCTTCCCCTCCTCCCCCCAACACCCACATTCTGGCTGGTCCTGTCATTATTTTAGTCCCTCTGGTAATAAGGTGTCATCAGCCATCAGTGGTACTTGGCTTCTTACTCTGTACGGTAGGACGTTGAGGACACTGAGGACACTGACATCAGCACCCACACTCTTCACACCCTCTGGTCTTATCTCTTCTATTAGCTATTTATTTTGACATTGTCAACTGTGGTAACACATATAAAGCCACGGTGAATTTCCCCCTTCTTGTTTGTGGTCCATTACGGAAACCATCAAACAACATTTGGAGTAGTGGATTGTGTGTGGGTTCTGGGCACAAAGCCTGGAGATGGGCTCTGATTGGTTTTCCTTCCTTGTATATCAAAGACAGATACCTCTGTCATTACAAGGACAATCTCCTTAGCCTCCGGATCAAAGAAAGTTCATTGTTTTCTGTATCAACATTAAGTAAAACACATCTTATCTCTAATACTGCTTATTTGGATCACAACTTTCCTGTTTAATGATTGATTTTTCCAATAGTTTTTATTTATTGCCTTCTTCACTTCTTCTTCTTCTTCTTCTTCTTCTTCTTCTTCTTCTTCTTCTTCTTCTTCTTCTTCTTCTTCTCCTCCTCCTCCTCCTCCTTCTTCTTCCCCCCCCTCTCTTCTTCTTCTGAAATGAAAATTAGATCTTTGTTATCCTGTCCCTCTTTTAACTCTTTACTCTTTGGGGTCCCACCACCCAGCTCCCAAATAATCACATGGAGACTTATACTTTCTTATGAATGCCCTGCCTTAGCTTGGCTTGTTTCTAGCCAGCTTTTCTTAAATTATCCCGTCTACCTTTTGTCTCTGGGCTTTTATCTTTCTCTATCCTATATACCTTTCTTTACTTCTTACTCCGTGGTTTGCTGTGTAGCTGGGTGGCTGGTCCCTGATGTCCTCCTCTCCCTCTCTTTTCTTGCTCCTCGATTTTCCCTTCCCAGATCTCTCCTCCTATTTATTCTCCCTGCCTGCCAGCCCCACCTACCATTTTTCCTGCCTAACTATTGACCGTTCGGCTTTTTATTAGACCAATCAGGTGTTTTACACAGGCAAAGCAACACAGCTTCACAGAGTTAAACAAATGCAACATAAAAAGTGCAACACGTCTTTGCATCATTAAACAACTATTCCACAGCATAAACAAATGTAACACATCTTAAAATAACATTCCATGACATGTTCCAGTTACCACTAAACTTCTATACATTTTATGTGTGGATTGGAATCCTCCCTAGTCTTCTAGGAGACATTTTCCTTAGGACCCATTGACATTTTATTGGCTGTAAATGTCTATCGAGGCCCACTAAACCACTGGCACCTCTTTTCATTATGTTCTTGGGTGTGTCCCTCTGTTTCCTGTGTTCTCACCTTACCTTTAGGCTCCCTATTGCCCACTCCCATTTCTCTGGATTGATTTCTTGTTTACATATCCATAAGATGTATGCAAGATGAAAAGTCATGATTACCTGTGTAATTCAGCAAGTTGCATGAAGACTGTGTGTGGAGTCACTGTGACCATTACGTTTCTTAACATTGTAGAGTATGCTTGAGCAAATTTGAGTTTATTTCATTAATCAAGCCACTGTTGGGATGAAAGATCCTAAAATGCCTGCGAAATGAATCCTGACTCTGCCAGGCCCTCTGTAGTCGGTTCCGAGTTGACTTTGCAGATTTCTTTCCTGTTCTCATCGTGGACCTTGAGCTCTGCTGACCTCCTTGTGTACCCTGCACACTTGTGTCCTCCAGCCCTCCAGCCTCGGCTCTCTGTGTTCCCCTCTCCTATGACGCCCTGTGAAGCCAGTGTTTCCAAACTCCAGTTCCCTCCTGAGCACTCCTGCCACTGAGTGTCCTCTGATCCTCAGCTGAGAGACTGTCCCAGCTCTCCTCTGGCTTGTACCCTTTCTACCGAGTGCCCACACACTTGGCAGGCTGCCAGTGGACAGAGCAGACTCTCTCTACGCTTCCCTGCAGCTGAGGAAGCCTCGTGCTCAGGGGTCCTCTTTGCAGGCTGGACAGAGTCTCCTGGTAACAGTTCCAGAAAGCCGGAAGGCTATACTGCCTTCCTGTCTCTCAACAGTGCAGCGGTCCCTCCCCATGAACAGGCCCGTGCCCCGTTCCAGGTAGGGTCCACTTTGCTTTTAGGAAAGCCACTATTAGGTAAAGTCTTTGGCCACTGGGGAAATGTTCCTCCATTCAATATCTCTCTCAGTGGGGCTTGGGTAAAGGAACCAAACGCATATCCAGAGGAGGCTTATCATCTTTTTTTTTTTCTTTTTTGTCTTTTCTTATTTTTCTTTTTTTGTATATGTGTGTGAGTTAGTGTGTGTGTTAGTGTGTGTGAGTGTAGGTGTGTGAGTTAGTGTATATGAGTGTGTGTGAATGAGTATGTGAGTGTCTGAGAGTGTGTGTATGTGTGTGAATTAGTGTATGAGTGTGTGAGACTCAGTGTGTGAGTGTGTTTAGACGAGAAGACAACCTTCAGTGTTCTTCATTAGGTGCCATCCTCCTTTATTTTAAAAATTTATTATGTGCATTGGTGTGAAGGTGTCAGATCCCTTGGAACTGGAGTTACAGGCAGTTGTGAGCTGCCATGTGGGTGCTGGGAATTGAACCCAGGTCCTCTGGAAGAACAGCCAGTGCTCTTAACCGCTGAGCTATCTCTCCAGCCTGAGGCTTATCACCTTAAGGATGGCTTCTTAGTAACACTGGCGTCCATTCATTCACTCATGTACCTAGTCACCCATTCCACCAGGGAACCTCTAGATGGATTTGCTGATTCCAGGTGTGCCCGGCTCTGTGGAAAGGCTTGGGGCTAGAGATAGGAAAGATTATCCCTGCCCATAAGGAAATCATGACCAGCTGAGACTGCTTTCCAGACAAGAGTTTGGGTGTGTGGATTGGAAAGGTGTAGAAGGAGACTCCAAAGGTTCTGGTGGGTGGAAGAGGACCCACAGAACGGGGAGGTGACAGAATTTCCTCGGCCTCACAGTTTAGCCTCTGGCACAATGGAGCATGGTGAGCCCCTAGGTTAGGCGAGGGGAGGGTGGAAGGCGGAATGATGCAAGCTTGGAATGCACAGTTCTGTCTCCCCCAAGTCAATTGCTGTGCTCTCCTGACCCAGGAGAGAGCCTGAACAGTACCTCGGAGTGTTCCTGAGGTAACCACGGAGAAAGGCCAGTCCTGCTCACCGTTTGGCTTCCTAGCCATGACTGAACATGGGAAGCATGAACATGGGTGGCCTCAGCCAGGGCTCATGCTAGGCTCTCCTCTTTAGAGTCACCAGCCTGGGGAAGGGGACCCCGGCCCTGGGAGCATCTAATATTTTTGAGCAGAAGCTGCAGCCTATTAGAGGGTGATTCTGTCTGGTGGTCACATCCTGGACTGGCAGGCCCACACCAGACAAAGCTCCTTTTGTAGCCCCTGGGATGGTAGGAAGGGGGAGCAGTGTTCTTAATGTGGCCAACCAACTTCCAGCTTATATCAATAAATGTCTCCCTGGAACTTTTCAAAACAAAGCTTGACTAATGTGGAGCCATGTATGTGGTGGGTGCTGGCTGGGGTCGAGTGTCACCCACCCGTTCTGGTTCCTTTTGCCCTTGGCCAGGGCCAGTTCAGGGTAGACCAGGGCTCCAGCAATGGGTCTTGCAGCCTCAGCATTCCAATTAGACCTCTGTACTAACTGCTTCACCCCCGAGGAAGGACATCAGGGGAGCCACCCACCCAAATAAGAGGCCACACATTCTTACAACAGAAGTTTCCCTGGAGACAGCCAATCTAACGCTTTTATTATACAAGGGGGTGTGGAGAAGTGAATATTGATGCTCTTATTTGTAGAGGCAGTGGCCACGCTGGGGCCAGATTCCAGATCTCCTTCCTCACCGGGAGATCTTTCGGTGTATGCCTCAAGGAAAGAGCAACAGCAAGAGGGTAATTAGCCCCACAGACCCAGCTGATGAGGGCTCTTAGAACAAAGTGAGCCGGGTGGTGGTGGCGCATGGCTTTAATCCCAGCACTCGGGAGGCAGAGGCAGGTGGATCTCTGTGAGTTCGAGGCCAGCCTGGTCTACAGAGCGAGAGCCAAAGCTACACAAAGAAACCCTGTCTCGAAAACAAAACAAAACAAAAAAACCAAAGTGAGCAGCCTACAGGACAGGGCACCTTGGTACTCATGTCACACCACAGGCGTTGCTTGCAGACCACACTGCAAGGGTCCTGGAGAGCTTGGATCTGATTCAGGCCAGATGTCCTGTGCGTTTGCACTATGTGAACCCTTATGAAGCTCATCTGCGACTCAGAACAACCTCAAGAGAGCTTGTGCTAGTTCGTGTGTGTGTGTGTGTGTGTGTGTGTGTGTGTGTGTGTGTGTGTGCGCGCGTGTGCGCGCGTTGAGACAGTCTTGCTATGTAGCCTAGGCTAGCCTTGGACTTGAAGCAATCCTTCTGCCTTAGCCTGCCAAGTGTTGGAATTACAGGCGTAATTAGTGCTGTGCACTAAGGGAGATTACTGTCCCTTTAGAGAACAATGTACGAGGTAAACAGGGGGAAGAGAGGTAAGGCAGCTGCTGCCAGACGTCACACAGCCTGAGGGGAGTGAGCTGTGTCTTAAAGCCCTGTCCTAGACTATGAATCCCATTCTCTTTCTTTGTACCATGGGAAACCGTGCAGAAATGCATTGAAAACTCTACAGCTGCACGCGATGTGGTGTGATTATCATCATCACTGTTGCCCCCAGCACCATGGCCACAAACACCACCACCACCACCTCCACCTCCACCTCCACCTCCACCTCCACCTCCACCTCCACCTCCACCTCCACCTCCACCTCCACCTCCACCTCCACCACCACCACCACCACCTCCACCTCCACCTCCACCTCCACCTCCACCACCACCACCACCACTTCCCCCACACCAACATTAACAGCACAACCATCATTCCCCTACACCACCACCACAACCACCATCATTCTCTCTATTTTGCCATAAGCACCACCACCACCACTTCCCCCACACCAACATTACCATCACCACTATCACTCCCCCATACCACTACCACCACCACCACCACCAATCTCCCTACACTTCCACTGCCAGCACACCACGACCCCATGCTACCGTGGTTGCCATGACTCATCACCATCTTCATTCATGAGTGCCATCACCCTCACGGATGCTACAATCACCGCCAACAGCAGCAGCTTTTGCACCACCATTGCGGACACCAGCGTCCTCTCACGCACTGACAGCATGGCCGTTGTGTCTTCCGAGCAAAATCTGAGGCTGTTTCCACACTTGCAGCCTCAACCTCTTGAACAGCCAAGCACCCCGAACAGATCCCGCTCACCCAGGCCTCTGCTGCCAAAGTGCAGTCCCCACAGCAGTGTGAGCATCTCCTGGAGCCTTGTTCAAAAGACGGAACCTTAGCTATCACTCAACTTATGGAATGGGTATTTTAAAATTTTTTCATGCTAATCAGTCGTTCACAATATGCGTATTAATGTCTGAGGAGCTGTGGTCGAGAGCGGGCACAGAGGGACCAGAACCTGGCTGTCAGCCTGTTTGAGATCGAGGTTCCTGAGGGTGGTTCGTGGACCATCGCTGCTCACACCCTCTCGCAGCCCTGGGATGGAAAGAACAGCTCTCTCATGAATGTGCTTCTGTGTGCTGAACATCGTGTCTCGTTCTAATGGGACGACCTAGGGTTCAGAACCCTAGAGAAGGAGGAGTCTCATGGAGCCCCGACAGCGGAAGAGTGTGATGAGAAGTGATGAGTGAGAGCATGGCTTCCCACCATCCTCAGGAATTTCCCCCCTCTCCGGGCATCACATTTGAAAAGGAGCCCACGGCCGGGCGGTGGTGGCGCATGCCTTTAATCCCAGCACTCGGGAGGCAGAGCCAGGCGGATCTCTGTGAGTTCGAGGCCAGCCTGAGCTACCAAGTGAGTCCCAGGAAAGGCGCAAAGCTACACAGAGAAACCCTGTCTCGAAAAACCAAAAAAAAAAAAAAAAAGAAAAAAGAAAAAGAAAAGAAAGAAAGAAAGAAAAAAAGAAAAAGAAAAGAAAAGGAGCCCACTTGAGCTATTCCTCTCTGATACACTTTCCACACACACCTGGGTCTTCCCAGAGGACCAAGGACTGCTTGGCTAGGAAGAAAATCTAGAACTCATTTGGGGTGTCACTGTAGCTACAGACAAAATCCTGTGGCACAAAGAAAGCTGTCTTGTATCTCAACAGTTGTTTGGCGGCGGTGATGGCAAAGAACCGCTCTGGTGGGGGGCCGAACCGATCCATCATTCATCCCGGGAGGCAGTGCAGCCAGGAGGTTGAAAAGTAATGGGGCCAGATACAGACCGAGGCACAGCTGTGCTGAGACTCACTGGCTCTGTGACCCGGGGCAGCACTCGACATTTCCACCAATGTCTCCATCGGTCAATTGATGACATTAGGGTTGGTGGGATTTGTGATGATTAATCTCAGTTGTCAGCTGGATGAGCTCTAGAACCGCCAGGAAGACTGACCTCTGAACGTGCCCACTGGATAGTATCATAAGTTATTTGAGGTGGGAAGACCCGTCCACTGTGGGTAGCACCATTCCCTGGGCTGTAACCTCGGGCTCTGCAAAAAGGAGAAAGTGAGGAGAGGACAGACATTCGTTGCTTTGTGTTTTCTGGCTGTTTATGCAATGTAAGCAGCCACCTTAAGCTCCTGCCACGTGACTTCCTCACCATGATGGACAGCAACCTCGAACTGTGAGCCAAAACAAACCCTTTATCCCTTAAGTGGCATTTGTCAGGGTATTTTATCAAGTAACAGGAAAGGCAACTAAGACAGAACTAAATGAATATATATATATATAACCTAGAACAGTGCCTAGTGCACAGTAAATGCTCAATACATGTTCTTTATTATTAATTAGCCGAGTAGGAAGTAAAAACAATAAACATTGTCCAGTGTGTTTGTGCAGACCCTTGTAGGTTCTCGGCACTTTGAGCAATAAATGAATTTTTAAAAGAAAGCAGGCCTGAGACTGCCATTAGGGCTTTCAGTCTAGAAGAGAGAAGATTCTAACGTCAACTGTGAGGAAGGCCATGCCAGCAAGAGCAAGAGAAAAAAAAACTAAACAAACCCGAATGTGGAGAAAGAGGGTTGGTCCCAGAAGCAGAAGAGCAGAAACCAGGCCAGACTGTGAACATCCTGAGATCTCAGCGATGGGAAAAATTACCTTGACTATTTAGGGCAGCATGGTGTTGTGTATGTGTGTATATAGACTCACCCATAAAAAGAAAGGGTAAAATTTTTAAGAGGAAAAAAAGGAACTTTTCCTGCACCTCCCTATCACCTCATTTCACCAGGCAGCTCCATGAATTCATTAGCACATCAGGTACAGAACCTTGGCTTCAGCAACCCAGCCGCAAGGATTCTAAAGGGCGGGCTCTCGGTCAGGGAGAGAGAAAGCCAGGTGGAGAGTTCCAGGTCACAGCAGAGCTGGACGACTCTCCCTCTGCAGGTGAACTAGGGACTCCAGAAGTGGCTGACGCCAGAGGAATCCCTGGGGCCGTGTCCATGGAGGCTGATTTATGTGTGTGTGTCTAATGTGTAGCTGCTTTCTTACATCATCACCAAGAGGACGTTAACCTGACTGAGCACCTCATCCTCAGTTCCGAGCCTGTGTGGTGAGCCAGAACCACAGAAAGATGAGAGGTTCTAAGGGGTTAGAGGCCGAGCCCTTGGGTAGGGGACAAAGCTTAATGATTATTCTGATGGGCTTTCAGAACTGATCTCTTTTTTTCTTTGCTTTGTTTAGTGGGGTGTTTAGAATGCAACTTGGGCTTTTTCTTGATGACGTAGGGTGCTTATCATAGCACTCTGTTATCTTTAGGATTGTATGTGTAGGATGCCTTGACCTTCCCTAAGTTGGTCCAGAATGCTATACATAGCCATCTTTCCGTAACCATGGAAACCGGTTCCAGGGCTCCCTCCCATACCCCAAACAGGGTACCAACACCTGCTGATGCTCAATTCTCTCATATAAAACACCACGGTATTTGTATATAATCGCCTTAAACCACCTCAGGTTGGCTTATATTGCACATGTGATGGAAACACTATACAAACAATTGTTCTTACACTTTATTTGGAAATAATGACAAAAAAATATCTGAACATGCTCAGTTCAGATGCAATTAAATACGTCTTTCAACCTGTGTGTATTGGTTACTGTCTTAGTTAGGCTTTTATTGCTATAAAGAGACTCCATGACCATGGGAACTCTTTTTTTTTTTTTTTTTTTTTTTTTTTAAGATTTATTATGTATACAGTGTTCTGCCTGCAGGCCAGAAGAGGGCACCAGATCTCATTACAGATGGTTGTGAGCCATCATGTGGTTGCTGGGAATTGAACTCAGGACCTCTGCAAGAACAGCCAGTGCTCTTAACCTCTGAGCCATCTCTCCAGCCTGACCACGGCAACTCTTACAAAGGAAACAGTTAATTGTGGTGGCAGCTTACAGATCAGAGGTTCAGTCCATCATGGCGGGGAGCATGGCGGCATGCAGGCAGGCATGGTGCTGGAGAAATAAGGGAGTGTCCTACGTCTTGCAGGCAACAGGAAGTCAACTGACTGTCACACCAAGTGAAGCTTGAGAAAAAGACCTCTAAACCCGGCCCCCACGGCGACACACTTCCAACAGAAGGTGTGGCCCAGATTAAAGGTGTGCCCTCCAGCCTCAAGGTCTGGATTAAAGGCGTGGGTCATCCCGCTCCCTCCCACAAGGCCACACCTCCTAACAGTGCTGCTCCCTACGAGTTTATGGGCACCAGGTAGGTTCAGACCACCACAGTCACTTTTCTGTTGCTCCGGTGGAACACCGCGACCAAGGCAACTTACAGAAGGAAAGGTTTATTTGGCTTCTGGTTCCACAGGGATAAGAGTCTGTCACGCAGGGAAGCCTGGCAGCAGGCAGCAGATGTGGTGGCCAGAGCAGAGGCTAAGAGCTTGTTCCCATCTTAAACTGCAAACAGGAAGCGAAGAGCACACTGGGAATAGTGTGAGGCTTTAAAATGTCAAGGCCCACCCCCAGTGGTAAACTTCCTCCAGCAACTATATTCCCTGACACACATCCATCCTAAACTTAGCCAAACACCACCACCAGCAGCCAGAGACCAAGTATTCAAACACCTGAGCTTCTGGGAAGCTCATCCTTTTCTTTTTTTTTTTTTTTTTTTTTTTTTTCCTTCTTCAGACAGGCTTTCTCTGTGTAGCTTTGGAGCTTGTCCTGGATCTCGCTCTTTAGACCAGGCTGGCCTCGAACTCACAGAGATTCGTCTGTCTCTGCCTCCTGGGATCAAAGGTGTGTGCCACCACCGCCTGGCTTGTGGGACATTCTTAAACAAACCACCACATTGTGGTTGGTTGGATTCAGAGATACACGACCCATTGATGTAGAGAACTGACCATATGTTGAATTTTATGATTTTATTAGAAAAACAAAACAAAAGACTTCTGGATTCAGCCCTGGCATGGAGGGGGTTTGGAAGTTAGAGGGTATCACACTTGTTTGTATAAAAAGAAAAAGTTGGGAAAACCAAAACTCATTGAATTTTTTTGGACCCATCATGGAACTGTGCAGTGAAAACCTTAAATCCCATTTAGACAGGCGATGCGGAGGAGCCCCACAGAGATCAGCCTGCCTGCCTGCAGCAGACGCAGCAGCAGACGCAGCAGGCTGGAACTCCGATTCAGGCAATGGCTGGGGGCTGAATATGAACGATTGTGAAGGTCCTGGAACCTGCCAATGAGGAGTCCCACACTGTTGTGAGCTCTACCCTGGGAACTCAGCCAAGTTCTCACCAGAAAGAGCCCCTTGTGGCTTTGGCAGTGGGTGAAGAAAACACTCAATATGAAGTATATTCAGAGTGGTCCCTGCCACACAGGTAACTAACGCTTGAGGAGAAAAGACTTCGGGAGCGTCTCAGCCTACCTGGGGGAGTGACGTTTACCCAGCTCCAGCCTGTTAGCCTTCTTGTCTCACCCGAAGGGCGGCAAACACTAAGACACACATGTGAAGGTCACAGTCTAGTGACACAAGGCCACGGAAATACTGAGGTTAAACAACGAAAGTGATAGCATGCCCTCCCGTACCTTATCACCATAGCAACAGAACTCCAGTATAGATTAAAGCTGAGAAGCTGCAAGGCCCAGAATCTATGTAAGGAGGAGTTCCCTAGGAATTCCCCCAACACAGAGGAGCCCAGGTATCTACAGCCAGTGACAGCAAGACGGTAAGTAAAACCTGGTTAGCCAGATGATTAGGAAACTTCACACAAAGACTATTACCCCAGTTTCTAAGACCCTACAGCAATGCCAATGGGGGCTGGAGAGACGGCTCAGCTGTTGAGAGCACTGACTACTCTGCCAGAGGACCCGGGTTCAATTCCCAGCACCCACATGGCGGTTCACACCTGTCTGTAGCTTCCATTCCAGAGCTTCTGATAGCCTCACACAGACATCCATGCACTCAAAACACCCATGGACGTAGAGTGAAAATAAAATATGTATTTAAAAAGCAAATGGTCGGCCGGGCGGTGGTGGCGCACGCCTTTAATCCCAGCACTTGGGAGGCAGAGCCAGGCGGATCTCTGTGAGTTCGAGGCCAGCCTGGGCTACCAAGTGAGTTCCAGGAAAGGCGCAAAGCTACACAGAGAAACCCTGTCTCGAAAAACCAAAAAAAAAAAAAAAAAAAGCAAATGGTCTATATGAACAAAGCAAGCACCATCAGCTCTGGAGTCAGATATGATAGATTTTGGAAGGAATTTCTTCTTCGAGATTTACTTTATTTTAGTTATGTATGTATGCGGGTGCACCCGTGTGCGGGTGCCTGAAGAGTCCAGAGGCATCCATCAGATACCACTGGAGCTGGGGTTGCAGGCAGTTGTGAGCCGTCTGATGTGTGTGCTGGAAGCCATACTCGGGTCCTCCACAAGATCAGCTCTCACTCTCAACTGCTGAGCCATGTCTTCAGGCCCCAGACAAAGCATTTAAAAGAACTAAAATATGAAAGGATATTCCATGAAATGGAGAAGTAGGCAATGTGGAGGAAGAGAAAGATGCAAATAATCGGAAGGTGGGAAATTCTGAGAATAAGAAACAGGCGGGAATAATAGGAAAAAAAACCATTGTAATAGAAATGAAGAATGCCTTTGATGGGCTCACGAGAAGACCTGGTTAGCTGACGGAGCAGTCAGTGACCTTGAAGGCATGTCAATAGAAAATCCACTAACTGGGGCTTTAAAATCCTCCATAAAGAGAACGGGGAGGAACCAAGCACTGAGCTAAGCAGCTTTGGAAATGAGAGGAATCCACAAGAATAAAGGTGCAGAAGCAGCATGAGAAGACGACACAGAGACCATCTGTGGCTGACAAGTGTCCCCCCCCCCCCCCCCCCCCCGCCCCCAGGAGGTTCAGATGACCAACCCTGGCTTGAATGTTCATATACACAGGACCTGAACCGTTAATGAATCACGTGGCAGTTGATGGTGGCGGGCCTCTTGGGCTGGGGTAAGATGGCAAGAAGGTTAGAAGGGTCTGTGTGGTAAAGGACAAGAGCTGGAGACATCTCCCTGAGCCCCTGCTTAAGTCAATATTGACAACAGCGCTACCTCCAGACCAATTCACCGATATCTGCATGTACAGAGGTAGACAGACATCTCTGTTGGCTGAGGGGCCTTAAGTCCAGCCACAGCCTCATAGCAATGACGTCATAGCAACCACATCATAGCAACGGCCTTAGCAATGAGCCAGCTTAGTAGCTTCCCTGCCCTGCTTCCGATACCTTCTCCAGTGAAAGGACACAGGAGCCCTTGAAGAAAGGACTGTCTATAAGACTTGGGCAGGAAACGTACAAAATGAGCCTAGAGAATATTCCAGAAAGGGAGGAAATGCTTGAAGCAAAAGCGACAGAAACGATGACAGAAAACCGCACACTAAAAGGGATCTGACTTAACATCCAACCGGAAGGGCTCCCGGTGACCAAAGCTGGGATGATCCCAACAACTTTAACCCCAAAGAAGAAAATAAATATCCATGAGGAGACTTGGATATAAATAAATGATGAGGCAAATAAATCTGTGGAGTAGCCAGAAATCTTCTGCATAGAAAAATTCCAAATAATTTATGGAGACATTTCCCCTTCATGGCGGGGGAGCTGTGTTGTGAATTCCTTCCAAAGAGCCCAGCATGGAAAGGGGGACCAAGGATGCAGGGCAATGAAAAGTATTGTGACAGCCTTAGTGAGATCCTGGAATCATGAAAGGATATTAAGTAAAGATGGAAAATATGAAGAAAATACAAGTTTTAGCTACTTGGATATACATATTTATATGGGCGTACATGCATGTGTCTATATTCTGGATACGGTAGTTGGGCAATTTTTACTTCAGATTGCTGTCTGGACGTCTCGGGCAACCTCTCTCCCCTCTGTAATTGATCTGCCAACTTAGAAATCAAGTTTGTTCCGATCATGTATAAAGCCAGAAATAAAAGGACTCAAAGTGAGTGTCTGGGCGTTCTCCTGTAAGTGATATCCATAAACATATGGCGTTTGTGACAACCACCTGGCTTTTCATGGGACTGTAGGAGGGGTTAAGTCTTTGCCTTTGGATGTGCCGGGCTTAAAATAATCCCAATTTACATTGATGAGCTCTTCTGGGTTCAGAGAGCGAGCGTCCTGGCTGTCAGACGGAGGATGACTCCCAGACAGCATGATCGGTGGCTCAGCTCCTAACCCGTGGAGTGGCCAGATGGCTGAGTTCCACAGAACTGAGGTGTGGCCATTGGCTTTCAAAAGAACCAGAGTTGGCCAGGCATGGTAGCTCACACCTGTAACCCCCAGCAGTCTGCCGGTGGAGGGTCTCAATCTAGAGGCCAGGCTGGCTGCCACAGTGAGACGCAGCTGTCTCAAAGCCCCCAGAATAAATAACGAACAAGTCAGGTTCTTCTGAATATCTGCTGAATCCCCGGGGTGGGGGTGGGGGCTTGTGTTTGGTCTCAGAATCACAATGGCCAGAGTCTTCCCTCCACTGGCAGTCCTGTGGTTCTCCCTGGAGCGTGGAGGACCTTGTTCCTGTGCATCGGTTTACAGAGTGGCTTCCTTCTGGCAGCAGCAGGTTCACGCTTTGCCCTTCTCTAGGGCTAAAGGCTCTCCCCAGTGAACTGACCTTGGAGCCCCTGGTGGAGAGGGTCTGGGGTGGGGGTACCTCCACCCTCGGCTTGGCTGTCTTTCCTGCTACCATTCTCCCTGTGAACAACCCACGTCCATCCACAAAAGGGAACAGGATCCTCAACACACACACACCCACTCCGCTTTACCCACTTTACTCCGGGTCTCTGTTCTGTCCTAGTGCAGCCCAGGCCCAGTAGGGTTTGGGAATTGTTGGGTGTGGTCACTACTCAGCCCACTTCTGCAGTCAGGGGCCCGGGTGGAGGGGATGGGGGAGTGGAGGGGGGATGGAGGGTATGGGGAGGTGGAGGTGGGCGGGCGGTCAGGGGGGGATTATAGAGTTCTGCTGTTTAGCTCAGTAATGAGAAGCTTCTGCTTGTGACTCAGCAGGACAGCAAAGGAACCCACTCGCTATTTCTGGACTATTCATGTGTATTGTTTACCCTGCTATGAGTTTAAGAAATGAGAAGGAAATAGTATCCAATGCTTAAAAATCAACACACTCACATAAAGTCTGGGATGAACACTGTTATTTCTTTATCTTTTCTTCTCCTTTAGGTTTTGTTTTGTTTTTGTTGTTTTTTTAATTGGTGCGTGCGTGCGTGCGTGCGTGCGTGCGTGCGTGCGTGTGTGTGTGTGTGTGTGTGTGTGTGTGTGTGTCAGGGGCGGTATTGAGACAGGGTCTCTCCAGGTAACCTAGCTTAGTCTGAAACTTAATAGGTAGACCAGCCTGGCCTTGAACTGAAGGTCTTCTTGCCTCATGCTCCCTAGCTCTGGGATCAGTCTCCAGCCACCAAGCCCGATGGCTCTCTCTAACCACCTTGAGGAGGAATGATCTCGTCCCTCGCTTCTGTCACCTGCCTCCCTGTGACCACCCCTGAGCTCCGACTCTGCCAGGCAGGCCCCGGATGAAAGCTCAGGGGGGTGATGATGACATGGGGTGGCTGACAGGGTACCAGGTGCTGGGCTTCGGTGTGCGCTCTGCTCTCGGGGGCCTAGGAATGTGTTAACAAGTGGGCAGCCTCTGCTTCCTGTTGCTGCTCAGCTGGAGGAGATCAGATCCTTCCTGACCCTCCTTGGCCTGCCTCGCTGAGACAACTAGATATTGGCAGCATCCAGCTCTCCGAGGATCGCCAAGGCTTTCTGCAGCCAGGGTGCCCGGTTGCTGTTCACCGGGTTTTTCTGACAGCTCTTGTCTGTGCGTACTGAATCCTTCTGCAGGGCCTACAGGGAGAGGGAGAGGCCATGTTTTCACTGTTCCTCAGCGGAACAGCCAGCAGCCAGCGTTCACACTTCTGAATCAGAATGTTGACTCAGCCACCTGCATGCCTATCCTAATCCCTAGCTGTTTGGGCAACCGGGTAAGGCAGGAGGTGGTAATCATTAGAAATATTTGTCCTGCTTGGGCTCAGAGTCCAGTTCCACGAACCACCAGCTGTGGGACTCTGGGTAAATCCCTTGTCACCTCTGGGTCTTGGTTCCACGCCCCCGTAACTGGAGTCATGTGTGAAGAGGGCCTGGCATGGGGCCGATGAGTCAGTAAGAGGGCACAGAGTGTCAGGACAGTCACATCTCAATAGAAGGACCCCAGGCATGACCAACCGGTAGCCCTCGGCTGTATGTGTCCATGTGGTCTAACATACTGGTAGATGTCAAAGTCACAGCTCCATGTCAAAAGGTTGGGCAGCCCTGGCACTCTGTAACTGATGCCACTTCAAGCCCAAAGTGGGACAAACAGCCCCAGTACAGACTAACCAGCAAAACCCTTCTTGTCTGAGGGTGACATATGACTCATTCTGACCTAAGAAACTGAAGAAGGCAGCCTTGGAGAATGAAGCGCTCTCTCTCTCTCTCTCTCTCTCTCTCTCTCTCTCTCTCTCTCTCTCTCTCTCTCTCTCTCCTCCCCCCACCACCCCTGCCCGGTTCTACATTTCTACATAGTGGGGGGGGGGCAGGAGTTGCTGCTGCCATTTGGGCGCCCTAAGAAAAGCCTGTCTGGGCATTAAGACATGGCCAAGGGGTCCAGAAGACGACATCCAGACAGGAGAGGGACTTTGATGAGCCCCCGAGCCAACCTACTGAAGTCAGTTCTACTTCTAGGTCTTGGGCTGTTTTGAACTACAGAGTGAGGAACTTGGGGCTTTATTCTGGGGGCCCCAGGACATCACAGAGGGTTTTCAAAGGGAGGAGTGAGGTAGCTGGAGCTGAGCCGTACGTAGGTAGTTGCCTGGGATACTGAGTGCATGGAGACCGGACCACGGCTTGAAATGAGGGTCTGAACCAGTCGGAGACAGAGAAACTTGGAGGCCACAAAGATGCCAGAGGCTAGGCTGACTGGGTCAGGAGGCATCCGGGAGAGGGAGCCTGGAACTACAGGCTGAACCATGCAGATGGAGAAGTTCTCTTTCTGCCTCCGTCACAGATGCCCTGGGAAGTCATCTGCCGCTGGATCCCTTCCTCCCTCTCTGGTAGATTTGTGTCTCTGACTGCCGTTCCTATGGTTCTGCCTGGTTCTTCACAGCAGGGACCATACCCGACCATCTTCACATTCTGAGGGACGAGGCCAACATAACGTTGGCAGTCAGCCCATGCTGACTTGGACCAAGCTGGTGGTGTACTCGTTCTTGCTGAGGTAGGCATGAGCTGCCCCCTTCTCCTGCCCTGGGGGCTTAGTCATCGGTTTCATAAGCAGCTTCGAGAAGCTGCAGCCCCGGGACACGCTTCTTGTTGCTGGCAGGTGCTGGCAGCTGCAGAGCCAGAGCAGGGGAACTGGGTTGGGGTGGGGAACCCAGCCAGGTCATCGGGGTCACAGGCGTTTTATGAGAGGTGCCGTGTGTATGTCTGTGTGTGTCTGTGTGTCTGTATCTGTGTGTGTGTGTGTTTGTGTGTGTGTGTGTGTATCTATGTGTGTGTGTATCTATGTGTGTGTGTCTATGTGTGTGTGTCTGTTTCTGTCTGTGTGTGTCTGTATCTGTGTGTGTGTCTATGTGTGTGTTTGTGTGTGTGTGTCTGTGTGTGTATCTGTGTGTCCGTTTCCGTCTGTGTGTGTCTATGTGTGTGTGTGTGTGTCTGTATCTGTGTGTGTGTGTCTGTATCTGTGTGTGTGTCTATGTGTGTGTTTGTGTGTGTGTGTCTGTGTGTGTACCTGTGTGTCTGTTTCCGTCTGTGTGTGTCTATGTGTGTGTTTGTGTGTGTGTCTGTGTCTGTTTCTGTCTGTGTATGTCTGTATCTGTGTGTGTGTGTCTGTGTGTGTATCTGGGTGTGTGTTTGTGTGTCTGTGTCTGTGTTTCTGTATGTTCCCTGAGAAAGCCACACCACTATCCCCTCCCTGGAGACAGACACAAAACCTTTCTCCTTACTTCTTTTCACCTGTCCTGTTTGAGGTCCAGAAATACATCCATGAGCTTTCTGCTTCTAAAATAAACCAGTGCTGGGTCCCACCCCATCTGGCTAGCTCAGATTCATTCCCTCCAGGAACCCCTCAGCATCCCTCCAGGCCTATAAGAGTTGTGGGTTCTATAGTCCTGAAATATGAATCTTTCAGCTCCTTTCAGAAGGGGGGGTCTCAGTTGCCTGCTGCTTCCCATCCCCAAATTCCTTCCTCCGTACATACTCATCCTAAGATGCTAAGTGCCTTTGGGAAGGGTAAAGGACCAGACACTGTCGTGGTGGCAGGAGTGTTAACTGCCTCCCACCTTGAGAGAGGCCCTCCTCTATCTTATTTTCCCAGCAGCCTTTTGGTTTTTGGAAGGTCTTTCTTCCTCCTACCCAGAAGCTCTGTTTTCCTGATCTGCGCTCCCAGATGCCAAGGTTTCCCTCTGGGCTGTGTCGTCACGGAAATTCCTGGTTCTAACGCTTCTCAGAAGGGCTCTGCCACCGGGCTCTCCTCTGCTCCAATGTTGTGTTGTTTTTCCTGTAGCCATGGCAGGGATTAAGACTTGAGCCAAGCAGGGCGGGCAGAAGGAAGGGGTGAGCTGGGAGTTGGAGAAGGGAGCCTGATTGGAGGGCATTCGCAGGAGCCGGCCAGAGGCAGCTGGCTCAGTGTCTGGAAGGACGGGGGACTTTCTGTTTTGCTTTGTTCTAATCTGGTTTTGGATTGTTGTTGGGAATGATACACACATTAGGAATTGAATTTCTCCCCAGTGCGGAGTCGCAGCTAAAGAAATCTCTCTCTAGTGGTCCGAGGCCATTTACAGATCCCAGGTCTAACAGGGGATCTCTTGAGGCTGGTGGTATAACTCAGTGGTAGGGCACTTGCCTGACATGCAGGAAGCCCTGGGTCTAATCTCAAAGAATTTAAACAAAACTTCTCAAAACAGCTTCTGGTTACTCCCAATTTACACTGTGGACCAGCCCTGGCCACTCAGTGGACATAAGCCTGCACCCCACAGGTGAGAAGTTGCTGCTGTTTGGAGACCCCTGTCAGGTTCTCCCTTTGTCTCGGGCATGAGAAGACCTTGTATTGGGGGAGCCACCTGAACAGTACACATGGCCACAGCTGCTGCTTCCAGATGTTCTCAAAACACCCGGGACCCCCAGCATCTGCCTGCATGGCCCAAGCTCATTTCCAGGTCTCATTTGGGCTTGTTCCAAGAGTCTGCCCTCTCTGAATGGTTCCAGGGATGGTGGCTGCTTGCTAGGAATCACACAGAACGAGGAGATTACAGGCTGGCCTCAGACATGGCCAAGATGGAAGGTGACAGGGACAGGTCCTGAGCTGGGGTTGTCTCCCTGTGATGCCACCTGAGCAGTCAGAAAATCCTGGCTTCACCTTTGACGGTCCAGAAGATCACGGAGTTCCAGTTTTTGATGCGCAGAAGGTGCAGTGGGACAAAGCTGCTCACCCTGTGCTGCTGGGAAGAGGAGAGGGAAAAGCTAAGAGTTCCAACAGCCTTCAAGGGCACCCGCCCCCATGACCTAGCATCTTTCCACTGGGCCCCACCTCCTAAAGGTTCTAGAGATTGTCACAGGTTGGAGACTATGGGTCACCTGGGGCCCATATGCGTAGAAGCCTCTGGAGAATATTTAAGAGCCAAACTGTAATGTTTAGTAACTACATGTTACCAAATCATTTCCTGTTTGCAGAGTGTCCTATCCCCACACTTATGCTTTCCGGATCCCTGACGGGCAGTAGAGCTCATACGTACCCCAGAACCAAAGACAAAAATGCTACATTCCCATGACAGATGCTGCCAGTGCCTCCTCTGATGACCATTCTCCCGTTTTTTTCTTTAAAAGTTTTTTTTTCATTTTATTTTTGAGATTATGATTATAATTATAACATTTTCTCCCTTCTTTTTCCTCCCTCTAACCCTTCCATATATCCATCCCCAATGGCCTTCAAATTCATGGCTTCTTTTTTTGTTATTGCATGCATATATAGTCTTAAATATTACCCGCTCAGTCCATATCATATTACATATCATGTGCATGTTTTCAGAGCTGATCATTTGGCCCTGGACCACCAATTGCTGTGCTCTTCCCTGGAGAAGGACACCTCTCCTGCCCCCAGCTTTCCTCAGTTGCCTAGAGTTCTTGGTGGAGGGTGGAGGCCTCGTGGGCTTTCCCGCATCCACTTCGGCATGTCCATTGGTGGCATCCTTGCTCAGCTCACATGTGGGCAGTCATGTTGGTGAGACTTTATGGGAGTAGCTTCTGATGTTGCTAGGAGACGCAATCTCGCAGCGAACTCCATGATCACCTGGCTCTTACAATCTTTTCGAATCCTCTTCTGCAATGCTCCCCGAGCCTTAGGTACCAGTTTTATAGGTATTGTTTTACAGATGCATCCATTGGGACTGGGCTCCACAACTCTGCATTTTGATTGGCTGTGGTTTTCTGTCGTGGTCTCCATCTGTTGCAAAGAGAAGTTTCCTTGATGAGGGGTGAAGACTGCACTTATCTGTGGGTATAAGGACAAATGTTTATAGATTGCTGCTAGGGGTTATGCTGATTTAGTAAATTAATGATTGTGGATTCTCTCCCGATAACCATGACTTCACTAGGGCTGAGTAGTTAGCAAGTTTTCCAGTACTAGGCTTGCTCTTCTTCTTGCTAAGCAGGTCTTAAGTCCAATTAGAGAGCTGTTGGTTACCACCAAGGTATGTGAGTAACTATTGCACTTGTAGGGTTATCAGGCCATGCTGGTCATTGATATGGTTCATAGGTGTCATAGCTACCTAGGATGGTTGGTTACCACCCCCCTTTGGAAGCTTGCATGGTGCTGTGAAAGCTGGTCCGCAGAGAGGGGACATTCAGCTTTCCCGTTTCTCTTTCATGAAAGAATTTCCAATTTAGCTGGACAGTGGTAGTGCAGGCCTTTAATCCCAGCACTGGGGAGGCAGAGGCAGGCGGATCTCTGAGAGTTGGAGGCCAGCCTGGTCTACAAATTGAGTTCCAGGACAGCCAGGGCTACACAGAGAAACCTTGTCTTGAAAACAAAAACAAAAACAAAAACAAAAACAAAAACAAAAACAAACAAACAAACAAACAAAAACCAGCTTCCAATTTGTAGTTGGGTGCTTGGCTCTCTGGATCAAAGCTCACCTTGCTCAGATTTATTCTCTGTTAGATGTGGCCAAGTGACCCATTCAGCCATTGAGCTGTAAGTGGCATGAACATGTTCCAGGAAGTGGATAGTAGATGAGTTCATTGCTCAGGTCTTCCCAGTGACCAAATACCTGAGAGTTCATCTTAAGGGAGGAAGGATTTGTGTGGCTTTTGGTTTCAGGCAGTGGCGTTCGTCATGGCGGAAAAGGTGTGGTTCACTGGGGTCAGAGCAGGCAACTGGGACCTCTCACATGCTGGCAAACCAGAAGCAGGGCTGAGTCTCACCCTTAAGGCCTGCCCCTTAGCAACTCACTTCTGCCATCGAGACCCCACCTCTTCAAAGTTCTACAACCTCCCCAAACAGTACCATCAGGTGTTCAAACCCATGAGTCTGTGGGGCATATTTCCCCATCCAATCTTGTTCTCTCTCCTGACGGCGGGAACATGGGTGTGACAGCAGATCTCAAACAGGCACCAGGCAGCATGCAAGAGCAGAGCTCACTGAAGGAACCGATTATGAGCAACCTTGTACTGTTTGTCATCACTTTTTACTATCCCCCCCCCGGGGGGGGGGCAAAATAAATGTGTATTTTGTTTACACCACAGTCACTTTACATTTTCTGTCACAGAGTAAAACTCAATCTTGAGTGACGTACTTGTTTTCCCAGCCTCCCTTACTGCTAGGAAAGGGCATGCTACCATGCTCATCTAAAGGAAGCCTTCTTGTCAAGGACAGTCTTAGCAGGAAGCCTGAGTTCCTGAGACAGCAGTGGTGACATCCAGCATGGAGTGTGGGTGAGGCAGGATGAAGTCTTTGAAGCTTGCTGGCAGCCAGCACGAGGGCCTCGCTGGGTACTACTATTTTTGGCTGCGTGGCTCCCACCCTGTCCTCCAGCTCACCCAGTGATTCTTGGGTGATCCGATGTCCTGCTAATAAATCCTGCCAGGATCAGTCATCAGTGCAGCCTTAGCCCCCGTCAAAAATGCTTTTCAACAAAAGTTCCCAAAGTAGATTGTTGGCTCTGCCATCAAATTAGTCACCGAATAATCTGTTAAAAGTCTATGTGAGGCAGGAGTCCCATTTAAAAGTCAGAATTCTCTCGCACCTTTGTTTCTATAGATACTTCTGAGACAGAATGGGGTTCTTTGGAATAGCTGGTGTCTCCTGTTGTAGGGGAGTGTGGCATCTGCGAGCAGAAGCCCTGATATGTGGGGACTCACCAGGGCAAAGTTAAGTGCAGCGTAGGAGTCGGTCAGAAGCACACTCAAGGGGCAGTGGCGGCTTCATTTGTCCTAAAGAGATTTACACAAAAACCTCAGCTATTTGGAACACTGTCAGGAACGAGGAAAAGGACAAAAATAAACAAAAACCAGGGTGGGGTGGAAAAGAAAAAAAAAATCAGCCCCAAACCCCCAAACCAAATGAACACACAACAGCCCTCAAAGAAAACCAAAACACCGAAAGATTGTTCACAGCCAATACAAACGCTCCAGAACCCACACCCTAGTTTATGGACTTACTCACAGGCAGGCGGTTCCCAGCTCATTTCCATCCATGGAGGGACATCCCAGTCCACAGCACAAAGGAACAGTCCCCTAAGAAGGAGAGAAAGGAGAGGCTGCTGGGCAGTCCCCTCCACCAGGAGCCAGAGGATGGCTCTTGGTTTGTGCCAAAGGCAGGGATGGCATTCGAATGGCCAGCAGGCAGGAGAGGTGGCATCTGAGCCCATTGAGTCCAATGGGAAGAGTGGTTTCATGTGCTCCAATAGTGTGGAGAGAGGAATGTGTGGTTTCAGATCCCCCTGGGGGACTTGAAAAGTTGTGGGAAATCAGCCAGCAGGACAGTCTCCACTGCTGGTGAGCATGTAGGGCAATGGGGAGCTGGTGTCCCTGGAGGGAGGGCAACCACTTGGGGAAGGTTCAGAGGGTCTTTGTGGGGCTGAATGCCCAGCAGCTCAGTGCAGAGGAGAGCTTTTACGGTAGCTGTAGGAACTGTGCTGGAAAATCCCCTGAACATACACGGTGGTATTATCCATAACAGAATATTATACAGTAGAGAAAATGAAGATACTAAAGCCAGTCAACATGGATGAATCTAAGCGTGAAAGAAATGAGTTCCAGGAAAGCACATTGACTGAGCACTCCCTAGCATTCACGAAGTCCTAGGTGTGATCCCCAGAATCACATAAAGCAGGCCTGATGGGGCATGTCTATAACCCCAGCACTCAGGAGGTAGAAGCCGAGGGGGGGGGGGGAACAGGAGTTTGGTGTCATTCTTGTCTCTGTAATGAATTTGGGGCCAGCTTGAGATACATGAGACCCTGGGGGGCGGGGTGCATATATACCACTCCACTTGTATAAAATCCAAGAGCGGGTAAAGTTGGGGCTATATTCATATGTGGTAAATCAATCAGTAAAGAATGGCAAAGACACCCACAATCAGTATATAATTTGGAGAAGCAGGTTTATAAGGTACCACTAGGATATTTGTTTTTCTTTCTTTGTTTGCTTTGATTGTTTGTTTGTTTGGGGGCAGGGTTTCTCTGTGTAGCCCTGGCTGTCCTGGAGCTCACTTTGTAGACCAGGCTAGGCTCAAACTCACAGAGATCTGCCTGCCTCTGCCTCCTGGTGGCTGAGATTAAAGGCGTGCGCCACCACTGTGGCACTGATATTTGTTTTTCTTAACCGATCCTGCTGGTTGGTACTTTATATTAGCATTTGTTTAACTGTACAGTTGTTTTATTAATGTCTAGACTTCAGCGACAATCATTTAGAAAAGGGAATGGTCAGATGAGGCTGTGTTTGGGAGGCCAAGGCAGGAGAATCCTGAGTTTGAGACCAGCTTGGACTAGATAGAACAACCCTATCTCACAAACAAAAACAAAACCATCCGGGTCAGGTAGGCCAGCCTGAAATCTCAGCTGCTTTCAGGATGCTGAGACAGGAGACTGCAAGCTGAAGGCTTTCCTAGAAAGCTCAGTAGCACCAAAAAACAGTCCAAAAGGCTGATGAGATAGCTCACAGTCCTCAGTACTGCACGACGCACTCACGTACAAATGCACACACGCACAGTCCGAAACTGAAGCGAACCAGAGAAAGCTAAACCCAGAAAACCAAAGCGATCGTTTCTGTCCCATGGACTCTGCTTAAGAAAGCAAAAATAAGCCGGGCGTTGGTGGCGCACGCCTTTAATCCCAGCACTCGGGAGGCAGAGCCAGGTGGATCTCTGTGAGTTCAAGGCCAGCCTGGGCTACCAAGAGAGCTCCAGGAAAGGCGCAAAGCTACACAGAGAAACCCTGTCTCGAAAAAAACCAAAAAAAGAAAGCAAAAATAGCCAGGCAGTGGTGGCACACGCCTTTAATCCTGGGAGGCAGAGTCAGGCGGATCTCTATGAGTTCGAGGCCTCAGATTCAGGGGGACCTAGGGATGTCACGGTGATGACCTAGAGTCCCAACTCTTTTATGTTTTTAGGAGAATTTTTATTCATTGGTTTTTCAAGACCGGATTTCTTTGTGTAGTACTGGCTGTCCCAGAACTCATTAATCAAGGCTGGCCTTGAACTCACAGAGATCCGCCTGCCTCTGCCTCCCAAGTGCTGGAATTAAAGGCGTGTGCCACCACCACCATTCAGCTCCAGCTTCTCTTGAAGCCAGAAGAGACTATAAAATAGTAGTACCAATCTGATGGGAGTTCTTGGAGAAAAGTCCTGTGTGTGTGTGTGTGTGTGTGTGTGTGTGTGTGTGTGTGTGTGTGTGTGTGATCATTTGTGAGGTATGTATGAGTTCCTGTATGTATATGATCACTCTCTGTGCGATTGTTGTTGTTGTTGTTAGTTTTGTTTGTTTGTTTGGCTTTTCAAGACAGGGCTTCTCTGTGTAGCCCTGCCTGTCCTGGAACTCACTCTGTAGACCAGGCTGGCCTCGAACTCAGAGATCTGCCTACATATACACCAAGGGCCCCCATCACTGCCTGGCCTTTTGTGCTATTTTTGAGAGAGGGCCGTTCACTGAACCTGGATCTCAGTTGGACAACAAGCTGCAGAACCTCCAGGCCTCTAGTACTGGGCCTACAAGTGTGCGCTGGTATGCTTGGATTTTAGGGGAACTGGGGATCCGAACTCAGGTCTTCATGCTTGTGTGGCAGGTATTTTACTGCAGACCCCCCTCTCCCTAGCTTCCTCAGATGGTTAAGTTTGTATTAAGCTATTTTTTTTTTTTATGAACTGTGCTTTACCTCCTCTTCTTTCTGCCTAGTGGAGGAGCTGCCGGAGGCCCGGGTTAGCCAGGAGAGCAATGCTCACAGAGCTAACGGCGGCCTGCACAATGCAGAGCCACAGTGCAGGACCCGGCACTCTCTGTCCCTAGACTTGTCCTTATTTGACGAAAAGGAACACCTAATTAGGCCACCGTTGGACGGATTTTCTATTGTTTGCAGTCGACAGCTTGCCTGATAAAATCTCTCCCTGGATCGCCATCAGGGGTGTTGGGTGTGATAACAGGGAAGAATCTATTTTTTGAATTGCCAAAGAAGGACAATATTTCTTGAGCGCCTGTGAGTCCTCCTTAGTTACTTCATAAGCAGGACCCACTTAACTTCCGGGTCTGCCCAAGTGGAATGAACCTGTCGTGACAGACAGATACTTGAGGCGCGACTGGTTGGTTGTAATCATGCAGCTAACAGAGAGACAGGTTGGACAAGCAGTGCTCTCTCTGAGGTGGGCAGATTCATCTAGCTCAGCACCCTTTGTGACTGTCTACTACACTAGTGTTACGAGTTAGCTTTATTTATTTAGTAGATTGATTGACAGGCCTGTTGGTTCCAAAAGAAAGGATTTCACTCTCTAGCCCAGGCTGCCCTAGATCTTACCACGTAGCCCAGGCTGACTTTGAGTGGTGCTGTTGGGATTGCAAGTGTGAACCACTATGTCAGACTTTATAGATGAGATCTTTGTGTAGCCTAGTGTGATCTCAACTCTAGATCTTCCTGCCTCAGGCTCCTAGGTGCTGGCTGGAAAGATAGGCGTGTTCCAAGGAGCTAGGCCTGTTTGGTGGAGCAGCAGAGGAAAGCTTTGCAAACCGAGGCTCATACCGCATCAATATTAAAAGACCCGCTGCTACCCAAGAGCTGCCCTGCTGAGAAAGCAAGTCTTCTGTCTTCCTTTCCTGCAGCAGGTGGGACCCTGCAGGCTGTGTGTTGTGAGTCTCCAGGCCAGGCTGTGGCCCTGCAGAGGGTCCTAACCGCATCTCTCTCTTCCTGACTCTGAGCCCAGTGTGCCTTCAATGCTTGTTTCCCCATGGGGATGACTCTCCCAACACACCCACACCCACACACCCCACACCCACACACACAGCCAATTTTAAGCACAACCATACCCAAGTCTTGGCTCTTTAACTGGGTCCTTCTCTACAGCCTTTCTATGGCTGTCTGATCACCGGACCTTGTTTGGCTGATAAACAGCCTAGCCTTACCCAGATGGTCAGAACCAGCCCTGGCACCTGGCTAGAATCCACTACAGCCTTCTTGGCTGGTTGCGCTTTGAGACATTGCCCCAGACTTTACTTTGTGTCTACAGCCATGAGCACTAAGCCTCAGGATTCTGTTTTGTAGACATGGGGACTAAGTCTCCCACCCAAGGGCACAAAAGAAAGCCCAGCCTCGGTTCTGTTCAACTTTAAACCTGAACTATATACAGTCTTCTTGGTAAAGAGGATTACTCATCTCATGCCCTGAAACCAGTTCTCTGGAGCTTGTGATTGCACCCCTGTTTCCTAGGATTTCAGAAGTTCCACTATTAGGGGATTTATTCCTGCCTGGGTGTGATGGCACCTTTAATCTCAGCACTTGGGAGGCAGAGGCAGGTGGATCTCTGTTTGAGGCCAGCCTGGTCTACTGAGGGAGTTCCAGGAAAGCCAGGGCTACACAGAAAAACCCTGTCTCAGAGAGAGAGAGAGAGAGAGAGAGAGAGAGAGAGAGAGAGAGAGAGAGAGAGAGAGAGAGAGAGAGAGAGAGAGATTGAGAGAGAGATTTTTTTTTTTCTTGCCCAGGATCTCTAGGCTTCAGCTTTCCTTGTGAACCACCAATTCTGATTTTAGCATTTCAAGTTAGGGAAAGAATACACTAGGATTTAAATTTTCTGTAAGGTTAAAGCCCATGCCTTTACCTGGAAACACCTAAATGAAGTAAACAGAGGAGTCCTGAGAGAGGACACTCCGAGGTGGGTGAGGAAGAGACAGCATGAAGGTCCTACAGCGGCGGTCTTTCCCCTGGTGCTTTGCAGAGCCCCGAGTTAGCTTCCTGCCTGGCTCGCAGAGGCCCTAAGGGGATCATTTCCAGCTAGCTATTTTGGGAGGGCAATTACCCTGAGTACTTTCACCCCTTCCAGCGCCGCACAGAAGCCTTCTGGGGAGCCTTAAGAGGGAATGGGCAAGCCACGTGCTCTCTCTCTCTCCTACCCAGGGGACCCCAAATGCTGCCATTGCCAGAGTCAGGCTCTTTGCCGGAGAAGTCTGAGTGTGTGGTGAGTGGGTGGGGAGGGGTAGAGCGGGGCTTCACATCCTATCGGCCGCTGGCTCCTGGTTGCCATGGTGACCTCTCCTGCAGCCACTCTCACATGGATTTCAGCTGGGTGGAAAGAGCAGCCCCGGGAAGGGACCACACTACCACCAGCTTGGACACCGCAGGCTTCAGGATTCGCTAGTGCTGTTCCCTGGCATGGTGCAGAAGTCTCTCAGGTTCACGGGAACAAACCTGCCCCTCCACATTCCGGGGCTTCTGTACTGCAAATTTGTCCAGAATCCACAGCCGGAAGGAAAGTGGTTCCCTGCCTGCAGGACCGTTCCAGACTCCCCCCCCCCACCACCACGCCTCCCTCCCTCCCTGTCTTGGAAATGGCTCTGAATTGACTGCTCTCTCTTTCTGCCTGTGTTCCACGAGGGAGGATGCTAGCTAGTTATGATAACCAAGGAACAGACCTTCAACACGGCAGGCCTGGTAATAAGTGCTCGACGCGCCCCATTTCCCTCTGATATGATCACATCCCATATAGAGTAGGACTCATTTTACACCTGAGGGCTCTGATGTTTGAGGAAGTAAGTGCCTTGCCCAGGGTCACTGAGCGAGGCTGTGATGGAACTTGGATGGGAGCCCAGGTTGTCTGAGGGTTGAGGCTGCGCTGGAATTAGACGCTGCTGTCTCTCCAGCTGGTCCCCCCCCCCCCCCGCGGTGGAGCTGCCTAGATATGAAGAGGTGCACACACTGAGCTGCGGGGGACAGCAAGGTGGCCGAGGACAGAGGGCCCGCCCTATCACTGTCACTTTCACACTAAATGCCCCAGGGAGAAAACCAACCCGTCTAAATGTGAAGAGGAGCCCCTTCCGGGGTTTAATGAACTGGAATAAATAGCAGCCTGCCTCCTAGAAGGTTCGCATTGTATTTAAAATAGTAACGGGTGATTTCCAGAATGCGATGGACTGTCTTTCTTGTTTGCTTTTGCAATATCTCCTTTGTGAAAGGACATCTGTCTGTGATGTAAAATTCAGTGCAAGAAATGTTAGCTTCGAAGTCTCCGGAGGGACTCTGGGGACGTTTAAATATACGCCCCCCCCATCATTTCAATAACATTGGTACCCAGAAGAAATGTAGCACACCCCTGGAAGTTGTTGGTGATGTGTGTGTCCCCTCTCCTCACCATCCACGCATCCAAATCCTCACCCACGCTGTGGTAGCGTTAGGAGACAGAAACTGTCGTGAGGGTGGTGTTCTCATGAACGAGAAAGCCACTTCCTTTATCAGAGACCTGAGAACAATTTGGGCTCTTGGCTTTGGAGAAGGCAAGTGTATGGACTGTACAGCCCTCACCAGACACCCAGTCTGCTGACTCCTTGGCCATGGATTTTCTAGCTGCCAGCTGTTTCTCCATGAGAACTAACCCTGTTGTTTATCAGCCTGCAATCTATGGCGATCTCTTATTACAGCTGGAAGGGACTTACACACCAGGGTGTTTGCTTTGTGAGAATCTGTTGGGCCATACAGTGAGTACTTGTGCACTTTTTTGTCACTATGTTATATCGATACAAATGTCACCTGAAAGCCAGGCCAGTCAGGCCTGGTGGTGCCCTCCTGTAATTCCAGTACTTGGGAGGTTGAGAAAGATCAGCATGAGTTCGAGACCAGCCTGGTCTATATAGCAAGCCAGGAATCAATAGTAAAGTCTTGTCTCAGAAAGACAAAGGGGTGGGGGAAGAGGGAAATGGCAAGGGAGAGAGAGAGAGAGAGAAGGAGAGAAAGAGGGAGAGAGGAAGAGGGAGAGAGAGAGAGAGGAGAGAAAGAGGGAGAGAGGGAGAGAGAAGGAGAAAAAGAGGGAGAGAGACAGAGAGAGAGGGAAAGAGTCAGAGGGAGAGAGAGAGAGAGGGAGAACAAAACAAAGGAGATCAAAATCCATGGCACATTTCCCGTAGTTCCAGTCACTCAGAAGATGAGGCTGGGGCATTGCTCCAGCCTGGGTACTGGAGGCCAGCTGAGCTATCTCTGCATGGTGCTTATACTACAAGGTGCAAGGGGGCCTTGATTGCTTCTGTCTACTTTTGGGTGGAACCAAACAGCTCTGACTCTGGCCTTCCAGCTGGGCTGTCAGCACCCCTTAGGGGCTTGCCTGCCCCCCCCCCCCCGTCCCCTCCCCCACCCCACCGTGGGCAAACCTCTCTGGTAAGCTTTGCTTTCTTATGGTTGGCTCCTGGGGATCTGGTGCTTCCTGCTGGCAGCTTCTTGGGGCTTTACCAAATATGGTTTGCATAGGCTGGCGGAAAGCCTTCACGGTGGGGCTGGGGGTGGGTGGGCTCAGTGGCAGAAAGCTTGCCTAGCATGCATGAGGCCCTGGGTGTAATCCTCTGCACTATGAAATATAAAACAAAATCAAATACATTGTGTGCACAGCAAAGAGGGGAAGGGAGCAAGAGATGCCCTTGGTGTATAGATGTGTGTGCTCACCCACGAGCAGGGCTCAGGCCAGCCAGCAGATCAGAAAGCCATCAAAGTGTCTTCAATGGCATCTTGCCTCTACCACACACTAGCTATGTGACCCTGAGGGCCTTCCTTAACCTTTCTGAGCTCTGCTTTGTCACTTGCAGAGTGAGGGTGGTACCTAGGGTCACGTGCACAAAGGGCTTAGCCTAGGGCCAGGTACACAGCAAACACAAACTAAATGCCCGGGGATAGGTTCTGGCATCTGGTGGGTGATGTAGCATAGAGCCAAGGCTAAGAATTATGGTCTAAATCTGCCCTGATGATTGCACCATGGAGGAGATCTGGAATGTTAATTCCCTTCTTTTCCTCTGCTGCAGATAGGAGAAGAGTTCAGAGGGCAGCTCTCTGGAAAGACGCAGAAATGTCAGAGGAAAGACATTCCTTCTGCTAACCACAGACGTGCATGGATCACATGCTGACCGCTGTGTGGTCGACCACAGGGGGTCAGGTGTGACTTCTATCCATGGGAGCCAATGCCCCTGAAGGAAGCGGGCTAATGGGGTGCCCTCTGATGGAGAGCACAGGACTCTCCTCCATTTGGCTGTGTGCTCTTTCACACGTACAAAATGGGTGACTTGAAGCCTTCCCATTGCTGATGCTGTGAAGGCCCACAGGTGTCTCTTCACAGCGAGAGAAGCCCTAAGACAGATGTGTACAGCTATCATTCATAATTGCCCAATCTCACAAGATACAAAAGAGAGTAAAGAAATAAATGGTTGTGTGTTCAGATGCTGGGCTTTAATTCCGTGATGAAAAGGAAGGAGCTACCAAGCCAAAAGACATGGGGAGCCTTGAAGTCACGAGTCCGTGCCCGAAGTCATTCTGAATCATTCCAACTGCCATCGATGCCCCACAGCAGGCAAAGTCGCAAGACAGTAAAAGGATCAGTGTTGGCCAGATGTTGGAGGAGGGAAGACACAGCTGGCAAAGAGGGCGTTCAGGGCAGACAATCATTTGGGATGATGCTCTAAGAGTGGCTATGTGTCATTATATACAGCTCAAAGCTTGGGGCAACTTCCTGTGTCAATGCAGGCGCCTCCGTCGTGGGTCAGTCATACCATTGTGCTTGGAGGTATTGATTAGGGGTGGAGTTTCAGCAGACTTTACAAGTTAAGTCTGATGAAAACAAAACCAAATAATAACGGCAACAAAACTTCCTGTGCCAAGTGTGGTCAAGAGGCGTGGGTTTGGGCTGTGGAATCTGAGTTGGAATTGTGGCTCTGTCCCCTAGGCAGCTGTGACTGTCACAAGCTAGCTATTCGGTCTGCACTCCCGAGTCCTCATCTGTACAATGGGCATGGCAAGAGTGCCTGGTTTGTGGGTTCCTGTGTGGATTGGGAGAAGGAACGGGTCTAGAATGTCTATCAAAGTGCTAGGCACCTGTAGAAGCTCGATCAATATTCGCTACTATCTAAAAACAAACACTTCAAAGAGCTGATTCCTATCGACTGGCTGGCACTGCCTTTAGCACTGCCATCCCTTGCTGCCAGGATACATGAAGAGTGACTTCTCTCCGCCGTGACAGAGTGGAAGATCTCAAGGCAGAGTCCTCAAGTCCAAACATGCTCTGAGACCCAGAGAAAATGCTCTTGACAGGACTGTTCCAACATCCCCAGCCACAAAAAAAAACGAGACATACTCTACACTTGAGGATCTTTTGCCTGAGTGACCTGGCAGATACCCAGCCCGCATCCTGCCCTTCGTCGGCCAAGCATTGTTCTGTGTCCGCTGTGGCTCTGGGGAGAAAAGTTGGGTGCTGGATTGAGTTAGGTTCACGGTCTACCACAAGGCCATTTAGTCCTCTGGCCAGAACAGCCACCTTGAACCCTGAGACAGAGGATGCCCTCCAATGTGGAATGCTGAAGTGTGTGTGTGTGTGTGTGTGTGTGTGTGTGTGTGTGTGTGTGTGTGTGTTGCGCGCACGCACACACACACACACACACACACACACACACACACACACACACACACACAAAACCACCTTGTTGGAATCTCATAACGATCCTGTAGTCAGTCCAGAGCTCTGGCAGTGTAGAGTCCTCAAGGATTTTTAGTCTTTATGAGGTACACTTTAGATCCAACTGGCAGACTTCAAAGCCACCTTCAATTTATAACCGTTTTTTGCTGTTGTTAGTTTTTTGGGACAGGGTTTCTCTATGTAACAGCCCTGGCTGTCCTGGAACTCACTTTGTAGACCGGGCTGGCTTTGAACTCAGCTAGATATGCCTGCCTCTGCCTCCCGTGTGCTGGGATTAAAGGTGTGTACCACTGCTTCCTGGCTAGTCTGTGACTTTTTTTTTTTTAAGACAAGAGTTTCTCTGTGTAGTTTTGGTGCCTGTCCTGGATCTCACTCTGTAGACCAGGCTGGCCTTGAACTCACAGAGATCCACCTGGCTCTGCCTCCTGAGTGCTGGGATTAAAGGCGTGCACCACCACCTCCTGGCTGGTCTGTGACTTTAATGTTCTCCCATTGCAAACAAAAATGAGTCCCTGGGGTCAAGGGTAGCCTATTGCATTGCTAAGAGGCCGCTTTCTCCTACCCCATTGCACAGTCCTCAAGTGCCTAGGAGGTTCAGTGATTCGGCCTCCATTAGGTGACTAGGGTCTAAACCAATTAGTCTGGAAGTGTGCATACAACTCAATGCTGGCAAATGAGAGGTGACGGCAGGCCCAAGGAAGATGATTTTCCAGACTGTAAACACAGATAAAGAAGAAACTGTCTCCTTCTACTTAATGCTCCACTATCTCTTAAACGTCACCCTGCTCATTTCCTTGACTCTGGGTCTGGCATCTCAGGATGATGGCACAATTGAATCTGGGCTTCGATGCACTTGGATGCATCTCCACCTTGTCCTGAGGCAGGGAGAGGGTGCTGCCGTCCCTGTTACATGGCCTGAGGTCCAGACCAGCAGTGGCCCTTGTGGACGCAACCACATTTACTTTCAGAGAAGACAGAGCCAAGCCGTAGGCCCAGGCATGTGCCTCATCTTAACAATTCAACCTCACAGTAGAAGTATGTTGGCAGAGAGACTTCCCATGGGGAACTGTGCCCTGGAGACCATGCTGCTAGGCAGAGGCTTGGGAAAGGCTTTTCTTCTCTCAGAAGCCCTGTCCCAAGTGCCATCATGAATCAGAAACTAAAAATTCATACCTGAACATTAACCCTTCAGCTCCCGGTACCCTGACTAGCTTCCCAAATGGGTTTAGTGGATCTCAACTAGGCAGTTAATATTAACGGCACTGAAGGATCATTTGGTAGTTCTGTCTTTAGAGCCCTGTTGCTGCTTACATTTATTTTCTTTTTTATTTTATGTGTGTGGGTATATTGCCTGCATGTATGTCTGTGCTCTGTGTGTGCAGTGCCCATACAGGCCAAAAGAGGGTGTTGTATCTCCTGGAACTGGAGTTACAGAGGGTTGTAAGCCACCAACTGGGTGCTGGGACCCGAACCCTGGTCCTCTGAAGAATAGAAATTGCTCTGAACTCCTGAGCCATCTCTCCGTCTCCTTCCCTGCTTTTTTTCCATTACCCAGTGAAGAAGGGCACCAGGAAGTGTCCTCACTGGGCACTCATACAACTACTGCAGGCCTTGAGTCAGGTGCATAACACACGTGGTCAACCTGGTCCTCAAGGTGACCCGCTGAGTATGGATTACTCCTTTTTTTTTTTTTTTTTTTTTTTTTTTTAACTAGGGAAGTAACTGAGTCTTGGGGCCAGGTTGGGTTGTGAGCCTAGGATCTGACTCTGACCTTTCCCATGTTTCCACCACTCCATGCTGCCTGTGACACATGGCTTTCCCGAGTCTTAGTTCCCTTAGAGGGAAAATTAGGAAGAGTACCACATGGAGTCCCTAAGGCTAATATAGTCCAATGCCACTATCCTAAGAATACTCCCCCCCATCACTGAAGAATAGAGTGAAGCACAGATAATGATTCTCATGAGGGTCACGTAAGAAGTGACGGACAGCTGAGCCCTGCTCACGAGCCCCTGGGCCTCTTTCTCGCTGTCTGAGCAATGGGCAGTTGAAGTGACTGCTGATGTTAGAGAACTACCTTCTTCCTGTGTCTCTTTACCTCTGGAGCATCCTTCATTGCTGTCAGTGACTGGTCCCTTTGGTAGATGTTCCAGGCTAGCAGCATCCTGAGACTTGGCTGATTCTGAGCGGTTACATACTACATTGCTGTGGAGGGCCAAACAGAACATCCAACAGCCGCCCTTAGTATGAGCATGGTCCTGAATGGGTAGAAACTCCTCACAGCTTTATAATACATCCATGGGTTGGGTATTATTGAACAGACCCTATTAATGGTGGCGGGAGCCAAACACAGGGTGCTTATAACTTGTCAAAGGCCACACAACTTGTATGTATCCAGGAGTCATGTAAATGGGCAGCCTGGCTCCAGAATCCACCCCCTTCCCACCATGCCCTACTGTTCTGCATTATGTACTAATCTTAAAAGATGAGCTTATTCGTTAGAAAGTGCAAACACGGTCCGAGACACTAAGGTGGCCAGCACGTCGGGAAGAATCATGAGTGGGCCATCGCGTCTGTGGAGATGTTCTGTAGCATGGACACCTTGAACTGTGGGGGGAAGGAAAAGGAGGAAGCTTCTAGAAAAGGCTTTTTCAAAGGTTCTTAGCCATGCCCAGTGAGTGATAGTCCTGGGGCACCATGCTGCTCTCAGTAAGAATTTCTGGTTTGGTTTGATTTTTAGCTAAGATCTCCTTACATAGTCCAGGGTGTGAGGGAACCTACTTTAGGGTCCGGGCTGGCTTCAAATTCATGATCCCCTTGTTTGGCTCCTCAAGTTTTAGGGTTTTAGGTGTGTGCTACCAAGCGTGGCTGGCTAACAGCGTCTGGTAAATGGGAGAAGTTGATCACAGTGGCTTCTTAATTCTCCCATTCACCCTGGTAATTATTTAGTTAACTGGCCAATTATTCATTCACCTAACATCTGGGCTAGCCTTGTTCATCGATTTCTGACACTAATGACCTTGCCCGTGCACCTAATCAAATATTTGCAGAATGAATGACCACTCAGCGAAGGGATGAATAAAACCGGAGCCTGGCGTCTGAAGCCGGCCTTCAGCCAGAGCTCTCTGGGGAAAACCTAGAAGGGATAAGCACAAAAATAAGAAGTCTGCATTTGAGGAAGCATTTGAAAAGAAAGGCGGGCTTTTAAAAGGAGGAAGGGAGGATTAAGGAGATTGAGAAGACTGGCAAGAGACCAGGTGTACAGACAGAGGAATTGTGGGCATGCAACCTGAAAAAGAGCCTGTGAACCAGCCTGGGGTACCAAAGAGGCCCTTGTCCCCGGGCCTCCCTAAGGGGGTCGGGCCTCTCTTGTGTGAGCTCCTGGAGGCCTGCCTGCCAGAGAGGTGCCGTCTTGCAGGAGGAGTCTTACAGGCGACCGCTCATTCCCTCCCCACCGGTGGATGATGACAGCGCATACCCCAGATCAGCCGTGTAGGACGTTTCTCCCGTCTCTGAGGGTGCACTTCCATCCCTGCCCCCAATGTGGGGACTCCCTCAGTTGAGTGTTGCTCTGGAAAGCACACACACTGGCTGACTTGGGGCCCGGGTGCTTAGAAAAGTCAGGCGTCAAACCTGGCTCCCTTGCCCGGAGCGGAAGAGCCGTCCTCGAAGGGGCAGCCCCACCCCTCCCCCACCGGAGCCCACACACACTAACCCAGTCTCTGCCCCTGGAGTGCCTCCCCACACTTCTCTCCACCACACCAAGACGGACGGGTGTCGGAGGAAACGCCGCCTCACACAGAAAACCGGGGGAACGTCGCCCCCCCTCTTCCATAAACATTTACTGAAATAACTTCTTATTGATGGTTGTTTTAAGACATGCAGCAGAAAAGGAGGCCTGAGAATTATTCCCACCTTAACGTTTGTTCAGCTAGATCTGTGTCGTCGGTGTGGGTCTTAATTTCCTCCTCGATGAAATAGAGCACTTTCCTCACAGGCTGGGTGTTGTGCTCCGTGAGGTATGACTGAAAGATAATTCTGTTTCTGCTCCACACCTGCCTGGTGAAGATTCTTCAATGCCAGAACCCAGCCTGCCTTCTGCCTCAGCAAGGATTCCAAATAAATTGCTTCCTAGGCCCTGCCCATTGTTTATTTAAATGTCCATTAAGTGCCAGTCAGAAGCTCAGCATATGGTTGGTGTTATAGGAGTTGAAAAAATTTAGCTGGGTGGTGGCGTACACCTTTAGTCCCAGCACTCCGGAGGCAAAGGCAGGTGGATCTCTGAGTTCAAGGCTAGCCTGATCTAAAGAGTGAGTTCCAGGACAGCCAGAACTACACAGAGAAACCCTGTCTCAAAAACAAAAACAAACAAACAAACAAACAAACAAACAAAAATTAAGATATTGTCCCCACCTCTACAGCAGGTCCAAGCAGATGGGTGTGGTAGTGCATTTTGTTAGGTTTCAAACCTGGGTCAAAGGCTGCTGTGCCTACTTAACATATCAAAGTGGCCCCTGGCTCCAGGTTTTCCCTGCATCCCTCAGTCCCTACTTGTTATAGGGGACCTCCTGGCTGGCATGCCCCGCCCCCTACCCTGAGCCCTCCAGCCCAGGGGGCAGGGCTGCTCTTCTCTATATAATCCAGCCATTTTGGTTACCCACATTTTTTTGTGCCTTTGTGCCTCCTGGCTCTGCACCTGGTTCTCCTCCCTCTCCTTTTCCCCAACCCCCTCCCCACACGGCCTGGCTGAGGGTCATGTCCACTCTGGACTCTCCCAGATGTCTCGCCCTTGGGCTATCTATACTTTCCCACATGTCTACAACAAACCTCCTCTACCATACCTAGGAGCAGTCCTGCTCTCTTTTCCTTTTTATTTATTTATTTTTCATTCATATGAAACAAGGAGCAGAGTTTAAAATCGAAGATGATCCGATGTTGGAGGGGAAGGAGCTACTCGGCTCAGGAGAGGGAGGAATCACCCTGAGTCTGACTGATCTGAGAAGGCCACATCGCAACAGAGTCTGCGTTGGATGAAACATCATGTTGATGGTTACGATCAGGATGATGATTGCGATGCTTCATCTCAATTGTCAACTTGATGAGGTTTACAATAGACTGGGAGATGGACCTTTTAGACGTGCCTGTAGCCGAGTATCCGATTAGGTTGAGGTCAGAAGACTCACCCACAGCGGGCGGCACCATTCCCTGGGCTGTGTAAAAAGGAAAAGGTGAGCCGAGAATCAGCATTCATTACTCTCTTTTTCCTGACTGTGGGTGTCATGTGACCAGATGCTGCGAGTTCCTTCTGCCTTGACTTGCCCACCATGATGGACTGTACCCTTGATCTGTGACTAGAATAAATCTGTCTCTCTAAAGTTGCTTTGGTCAGGGTATATCATAGCGTAACAAGAAAAGACAATGGCAGTATTCAGGAAAACAGCAGAATGTATTGAGCTCTTAGCACATGGTACATATTGATGTGGTTCTATATCCTCGTTTGTAAAATGAAGAAAGTAAGGTCAACTGTTTTATTCTCTATCTTTCTTTCTTTTCTTTTCTTTTTTTCTTTTTTTTAAGGGTCTCAGGTGGCCCAGGTTGGCCTCTAACTTGTCCTCTTGACGCTGTTGCCTAAGAGCTGGGATTACAGGTATGAACCACCATGCCCCATACCAGGTCCAGACCGCTTATGTTAGAGTCGGATCAATCTACAGCAGCACTTCCTTGGAGTGGGATGCAGGGATAAATAAGGAAGACGTGGGGGAGTCTTTAGTGCCTCTAGAAGCATCATTGTGTGGGGCTAAGACGAAACATCATTAAACCCCCTCTTGTAAAAATAACTGGTGTTTCTTCACTGTACATCTCTAAGACTATGTGGCCCCCAGATCTAGGCAAAGGCACCAAGACCATTTCAGATCTTATTTCTGTGTTGAACTCAGTTGTGGTGTTTCCTTCCTCCTTCCCTCCCTCCCTCCCTCCCTCCCTCCCTCCCTCCCTCCCTCCCTCCCTCTTTCCTTCCCTTCCTTCCTTTGCTTTGCTTGTTTATTTTTGAGACAAGGTCTTAGTATGTAGCCTATGCTGGCTTTGAATTCAACACGTATTCCAGGCTGATTTCAAACTCCTCCTGCCTCAGCCTCCTGAGTGCTAGGATTGCAGGTATGTGCCACCGTTCTCAACCTGAATGCCTCATGTTGAAAGACCATTGTGTCCTAAGACTGGGTCCTATCCAAAACTCTGTTAATTCATTCACTTCTTTAGCCAGTATTTACTTGTTAATAACTCATGGTTTGAAATTTAATGTGACTGAAACATCGTTTTGATCTAACAGAGTTCAGCGAGTCTACATATAATCCTAGCATTGCCTTCAGGGATCACTACATTCTGGGAGCAGAATGTATCAGGTTTTCTCTGGGTCTCAGTCATTCATTGCCTCAATTCCATGAGTATCACTGGTCTTCCTGGCCCTTCAGGTTGGCTTTTGTTTGTTTTGTGTGTTTTTTTGTTTTGTTTTGTTTTATTATTTTGAGATAGTGTCTCCTATAGGCCAAGTTGACCTCCAACTCGATATGTAGCTGAGAATGATTTTGAATTCCTTATCTTCCTGCCTCCACTCTTGAGTGTTGGAATTACAGGTTATTTGGTTTCTGTGATGCTGGGGATCAAATCCAGGGTTTTGTGCATGGTAGGCAAGAACTATACCACCTGTCCTATACTCCTAGTCTACAGGCTGTCATTCTTTATGGGCAAGAAGTAATGATATTTTCTTTTTACTTTGCTTTCCTTTATAAGGATGGCACCAGCTCTGAGCAGATATTCAAATGAGATTGTCTGACTAAATTATTTAAATGACTAACTGTGAACCATGAGAAAGCAGTTTCTACAGTTCCGGATTTAGTATCTTAGAGGTTGAGTGGCATTTGATGGATGAGCAATAATAGAAACAGATAAAATTCCATGGAGCCAATTCAGCATTCCTCTGAAAGTTTGACTTTGGGTATCTTCTGTATGTATTCTTCAGCATTCTTTCAGTGGCAAGTGTCAAAAAACCTGACTCAAGCCATTTTATCAACAAGAAAGGAAGAGGGGGATGACTCTATCACTACAGTGTCCAAAGACTGATCCAGCATGTTCATGTCCCAGACTCAGTGATTCAAATGGTGAACTCACGGCTAGTTCTCTTCTTTTATGTTGGAACTTTCTTTTCCTCTGTGCATCGGTTCCTATCTAGGTCAGACTCCAGTCACAAGATAGGAAAATGACCACCAACAGCTGCAATCTATATGCCTCCAATGGTATTTTAATAATTTATTTTATGTGTGTTGGTGTTTTACCTACATGTATGTCTGTGTGAAGGTGCTGAATCCCCCAGAACTGGAATTATAGACAGCTGTGAGCTGCCATGTGGGTGCTAGGAATTGAACCTGGGTCCTCTGAAAGAGCAGCTCCCAAATAACCGACTTAGAGGCTTAATATTAATTGTAAATGTTCGGCTGATAGCTCAGGCTTGTTACTGGCTAACTCTTCCACTTAAATTAACCCATGTTTCTTATCTGTGTATTGGCCACATGGCCTGGCACCTTTTTTCAGTGCGGCATTTCCATCGTGCTTCTCTGAGTCTGCCCACGACTCTTTGACTCCGCCTTTCTTCCTCCCAGCATCCTCAGTTTGATTGCCCCACCTATATTTTTGCCTGGCTATCTGCCAGTCAGCATTTTATTCAACACATTGGGGTGACAAATCTTTACAGTGTACAAAAGGATGATTCCATAGCAATCCCCAGTGACTTCCTGCAGCTAGGCCCCACCTCCCAAATTAACACTACCAGCAGAAGACCAAGACTTCAAATCACGAGCCTGTGAGAGCAAATGATGATAACTCCATAGCTCATTAGGGATAGACGATAGTCTGATACTGAGATTGGCTCTGCCTGTACCAGGACTTGTCAAAACAAAGCGTCCTGTGAGTCCAGACAGGTGGTGTAAATGACTGAAGGAGGATGGAACTGTGTCAGACTAGGGAGTTTACATGCCACATCCAAGGAACAGTTTCTAGTGGAGTGGCGATATTGTGTTTGTGCTCTAACGAATAAAGCTCGCCTGGAGATCAGAGTGTAGAGCTAGCCACTAGTTAACCATAGAGGCCAGGCAGTGGTGGCCCCCAACTTTAATCTCAGGCTTGGGATCTCATGCCTTTGATCCCAGGACTTGGGAGGCACATGCCTTTAATCCCAGCACCAGGGAGGTGGAGACAGGAAGTGATATGGCTGGGCAGAGAGAGGAATATAAGGCGGGAGGAGACAGGAGCTCAACCCCCTTTTCAGGCTGAGGAGGTAAGAGGTGACTGTGGCTGTTTTACTTCTCTGTTCTTTCGGCATTTACCCTGATGTCTGACTCTGGGTTTTTATCATTAAGACTAAATAGAATTCGAGCTATATAGTGGGTTTCAGTCTATCATTGTCATAAGAAAGTGCATGTTGTGGTAGACATCAGTTGCTCCCTAATTCCTGGTTCTCTTCTCTGTGGATTTTGGATCAAGAACCACCTTATTTTGGCCAATGAAATGAAGCTAGCTCAAGTGATGCACTCTGAGAGGGATGACTGGACTGCTGGTGCTTGGTCCTCTCGCCTCTCTTTGCCACGGTGGCCTTGCTGACAGGAAGGTACAATACCAAGCCCTCACTGATAGGCTGGCTGCCCTGGCCAATCACCTAGATCCATAGTTGTCTTTTGTGAGGGTTGTGTAATAGGTTCCTCCAAGATAGAAACATTACACTTTGTAGGGAAGCTCCTTGAGCACAAGGCAAACAAAGAAACTGCAGAAGTCCCTGAAACTGACCAGATTCACTAGGCCCCCTCCCTGCCAGAGTAAACGATAAAGCAGAACAGAGCTGCAAAGAAGGCCGAGAGCAGACCAGGTGCCTGGAAGGAGCAGAAGCCAGCTGAACTGCCTGGAAGAGGTGTAGACCAACTGAGGCACCTGGAAAGATGCTCTCCAACCTGCAGGCTGTGACATGTGCTCAGGTTCCCATGTGTGAGTTGTCATCCATGTTGGGGTGGGCTTTGGTAAAAAGCTATCTTTGAGTCATTTCTGATCCTGTAGGTAACCTCAATAAAACTCATGGTTCACCAACTTGGACTTTGGTGGTATCCGTATTTTGGTATCCGTGTTGTGGGCTCCCTATCTGGGGTGAGTAGATGTGTATATTGCTTTCCCCAGGGAAAGTTCTGTCACACAACAGTGGAGAATAACCTTTCTTGTGTTAAATCAATGGACTGGGGGATGTTGGCTACTTCTGTAAAGCCTACCCTGCTTTCACTCTTGGATGTAGACCCAAAGTTGCCTGACTTTGAGTTTTTGGTTGTGAGCTTCAGTCTTTCATGGCTGAGCCATCTCTCCAGCCCTGGGCTTTGCTTTTTTAAGAGAAGGTAGCAATATAGATTTTGAGTGAAATATTTGGGACATAGAGAGAGAAGAGGAGGCAGAGGAATAAAAGGAGGCGCAGAAGGAGAGTTTTAATTCAAGGGAGGTTTAACCAAGGGAACAATACCTACCTGGATGTGGGTGGCACCATCCCATGCCTAGGGTTCTGGACAAACTAAAGATGAGAACAGAAGGCAAGCCAGAAGGTACAACATGGCTCCCATCTCTGCTCCTGACGTGCACAGGTATGACTAAGATGCTGCTGCCACCATGCCTTCCACACCAAGGTGAACGCTATTCCCTGAGCCAGGTATTTGACCACAGCAATAAAAAAAAAAAAAAAAATTAAAAAAAAAAAAAAGGAATACAAAGGCTGATCCAGAAGCTTATCAGCTTGCCACATGATCCCTGACTTCTGGTGACTGGAAATACCATCTTTCAACTTTACGGTGGTGTTAGCACACCTTCATACAGCCATTCTGTTTTTCCTTTTCAGTCCGGCAGTCGGTAAATCACATGAAACATGAACACATGGCATAAGCTGTGTGTTAGAAGACTTGGCCCAAGGCTAGGCTAACACACGTGTTTTGAGCAAAGCTGAAGGTAGGTTGGCCTAAGCCCTGGTACTTTGTAAGTTAGTTGAATTAAATGCATCTTTTGGCTTACGGAATCTTCAGTTCACGGTGGGTTTGCCACAGCATAACCCCGTCATGTGTGAAGAAGCATCAGCAGTTTATAATCTTGGTGGACACGGTTGGAATGGAGACGGAAGTGGGAATCCTGCCTGGACTCCTGCAGTGCCTAATTAATTACCTCTCAGCCACACTTGACATTGGCTCTTTTTGTTTGTTTGAACTCATTTTTCCTAACTAGATGGGGGAGTGGGGACAGGTGAGGAATCACGTCTTCGTGCACGTCACAGGTCACGGGCATCTAACAGATTTTCAGTAAATACTGAGTGTAACGGTGAGCCGATCGGTTGGTTAGTCAGAACTATCGCTTCCCCTTTTGATGTTGAGGGACAGTTCTGGGGAAGTGTTTTATCTCATCAATTCACTTTTTTTCCCCTCGGCAAAAAGCTTAGGATTTATCAGTGTCCATTAACCTTTAAAACAGGATAGTCCAAATAAGAGATGCAACAGCCAATGTATATTTATTTATTTAGCATGGGTTTCACATATTCCAGGCTGGCCTGACACTCGCTATGTGGCCGAGGATGAACTTGAACTCCAGATCTTCCTGCCTCTACCACCCAAACACTCAGTTTATGGGTATGCTTCACTATGCCAAACTTATGCTGGTGCCAGAGATTATGCATGCTAGCAGGACACTCTACCAACTGGGTTTCATCCCCACCCCAACACACGCTCCATTGATGAGGACATTAGTAGCAAATACTAGGAAATCTGAACCCAAGCTGCTTCAGACAAGCCACAGATTCCTAAATGGAATCCCCCAGTGGGAGGGAGGAAAGCTGGTCTGGCTGGAGGTAGGCCTGGGTGTCATCAGCATCCACTGTCACTCTCTCCTCGGTGGCTTGGCGTCCCTCTACTGTTCTTTGCATTAATATTATTCCCAGGAAACTCCTTTGCTGAGGCGGCATCTACTAATTTCAGGTCAGCTTCTCAAAGCCTCTCTTCCCAGCGACTTGGGCAAAACACCTGGTCTCATCAATTTGAACTGGGGTATGTGATTATCTTTGAATCAGCCCACCGGCCATGGCTGTATATCTTAATCAGGACTTGCAAGAGACAGGCCACCTACATTCAGATTGCTTTAGGCTAGACCATTGTTTCCCTAAGCGCCCGAGGTGGATCAGTTACATCAGGAGGCGGCAAGTCTGCACAGAGGAGCCTTTCCCTAGCCTCTCCCAGAGGCAAAGTCTATACAAAGGGGTCTGGTAGGAAACAGTATGCCTAGGAGACGGGTCTTGAGCTGCATTTGTATATAAAACTGGAGAACATCTATATCAAAAAGGGGAAGCCCAATGAATATTATGGGAGATGAGAGGGAATAAAGACTCCTTAGTGGCCCCCCTAGTGCCTTCCCTATAGCATATTTAGTGTAGGAAGTAAAGGCTCAGTAGGACTACCAGCCACCCCAGCCACGATCCAAAGTGCGCCCTGGAGAGGACCCGCTTTAACCACACGTTAATTATTAGTCCCTGCACAGAGATCAGTTTAGCTTTTTCAAAGTCCCAACAGAGGATGCATAAAGTAATGCTTCCCGTGTTCAGTGTTTTCTTTCACATAAATGCCCAGACCCCCTCATCCTGGGGGGAGAAACATCATGTAAGGCAGTTTCACAGTCTCCAGCTTTGATCTTCATGCCGTGGTAAAGGTGTTGCTGGCTTTTCTGGGATGGAGAGTCATGTTCTTGTACAGGACTATCACATGACTACTGAGCTGGCAGAGTGTGTTCTTTTGGAGTACTTTGTTTTTTTTTCTTGCATCAGTGTTGTGAGGGAAGCTGCTGATGGTGACCCTGAAGACAGACAGGTGATGTCACTGGGACCTGGTCTGTCTCTTTCTAGTCCACCTGTTCTCCCTGCAGAGAGATTTAAGAGAAACATGGAGAAGGATGCCTCCCTGCAGGCAGGCACATGGAAATGGGATGTCTGGCTTGCCTCTGGACTTCCTTCCCTCCGTGTTGAAGTCTTTCACTCTGAGCGCTGGTACTCCAAGAAGGCATGAACTTTTTCTTTCACTTCCTTTCTTCTGTGGGTGATGACCTGCCATCTCTCTGAGAAGGAGTCTGAAGGTCACTGAGTGTCAACATTGCCACCCCTCTCTGGCTTAAGCAGAAAGGAGGGGGGCGCTGGCTGGTCACCCAAGGGTTTGGAGATCTGGGATGACAACAATAGTTCTCAGATGTCACGTGTGTTTCTGCCTGAGGGCTCTGCGTACCACCCTTCGAAGGACTGTCATATTTTCTCTGGAGTGTCCTTTTACTATCTACCTCTGTAGGAGGTTGGGAGGAGGGCGTGGAAGCCAGCCCTGGGAGTCCTTGAGGAAGAAGGCTGTTGGAGGTCTTGCAGAAGTCAAGTCCGCTCACGGCTGCGTCCTGTCAAAGGCAGGCAAAAGCCTGCGGGAGTTGGGCAAAGAGCCCTGGGCCACACTGGGCCAGCCACCGACAACGGTGGCCTCTAGCTGCAGCTCCAGTCTGGGTCTCGGTCCACTCACAGCGCGGCTTCAGGACCTCATGGCGCTTTGGTGGACAGCGGGAGGGGACAGAGGCTTCCAAACGCCTTAATCTCCCCGCCCATGCTCCGCCACGGAAAAAACAAAACAGGCTTGCGAGATCCCGCAGCGTCCGAAGACATCACTGCGCCGAACGTCACCCTCGCTCTGGGTTTGGGGGGAGAGCGCACCGGCTGGAGGAGGATGGTTCAGCGCGGGCTGAGCTGGAAGGGGTTCTCCGCTCGTCCGGCCGCCGCCTTCGCGTCCCTGCCTCCCTGGCTGCTCAGCGCCTCGGGGGTGGCGGCCGCGCGACCGAGCAGGGGATGCGCTTACATAACCGCTCGCCGGGTCCTGCTGCCTCGCGCGCTCGGGAGCCGCGGGCGGGGCGCGCCGCGGGACCGCGATGCTGCCGGGACCAGCGCGACAGGGCCCCGGCCGGCCGGGCAGGCGGAGGAGCGGGAGCAGCGGCGGCGGGAGGAGGGCGCCGGCGGCGGGGGAGGTGAAGGTCAGTGGGTGTGAAGCGAGCGATCCACACCCCCCCCCCCTCCTCCCCGTCCCCTCCTTCTCTTCCTCTCCGTCCCCCCTCTGACGTGTGGAGCTGGCAGCTGGGTCGGTTCCGCATTCCCGACCCCTCCCCGCCGCGACTCAGGGCCCGCTATATAGCCGGGGCTGATGCAACCCGTCCCGCCGCCCGCCACAGCCTGCGGGAGGGACGCTCGGCGGCCGCGACGGGGGGCGCTGGCGGCGGCAGGGGCTGCAGCGGCGGCGGCGGCGGGGCTGGCGCCGCGGCGGCTCCCGGGCCGGGACGGGCCTGGGCAGCGGGCGGCAGCGGCGCGGAGTGGGCACGGCGCCTGCAGCCGGGGTCTGGGCCCGGGGGCGCCGCCTCCGCCAGCGGCGTCTGCACGGTGGGTGCTCGGGGAGGGGAGGGGAGCGGGTGTTGGGGGGTGTAGGCGGGGCGCGCGGCCGCGGGCACCTGGGGCGGCCACCGTCGTAGTAGCTACCGCTGGGGGCTCCCACCCTACCCGGGGCCCCGAGCTCTGCACGGGAGAGCTGCAGCCGCTGCCCACCCGTGGCTTCCCGGACTGGGCCGGCCAGTCCTGTCTGCGGCCGGGACAGCGGGGCGCTCTCTCCTCGCTCTCCTCCCCCAGTGCGCGTGCTGGGAGGTGCTGTGCACGGACGGAGGAGAGGGCGGGGTGAGCGGGAGAAAACTGTCGCGGGGACTGCGGGGAACTCGAGGGGGTATGCATGCCCCAGACCTGCTGACAGGTCGCGCCCCAGTCTCTTCCTCAGCTCCGCAGGACAGGCAGGAGGGTATTGGGAAAGGTATCTGACCCACAGGGCTTCCTTTGCTCAGGACCATTGCTGCAAGCTCTGGCTGGGTTAGGAGGGAACCACGGGGTAGTCCCGGGTCCCCTTGGGATCCTATCTCGCACATCAGGTTACATAAGAATGGTAAGCAGGCGTCTTTAGGTCACCTGCCCAGTTTAGAAGGCACACTTCTGTCCCTCTTCTCCAAGAAGTCTAGGCCTTCCATCTGGACTCCTGGACCCTAGAGTGGCAGGGACAGGCTTTGCCTGGGTCTCTGGGGGAGCTGGCAAGCCTTGGAAACCTTGGCTCATTTGCAGAAATTGGATGGGCCATTTGGGGATAGAAGTGGACGAGAGAATCAATCGACTGTTTGAGACAGCTCCCAGCCCTTGTGTGATGGAGTGGCCACTCGTCGGTATCATTCAGGGTAGGGGGGCCCTGGCATAGGTCTGTGTCTGAGGGCTTGCACTGTGTGTACTGTTAAATCTTGGTCCACGCTACCCAGGATCTTAGTTCAGTGAGCACGAGAGAACAGGATCTGCACAATAGGATGGGTACCTGCTTGTCCTAAGGACTGTTAGCAACTGTCTTCACTGCCCGTCCTCATCCCTCATCCCCTAGGGGTTTAAAAAAAAAATCACCTCCCCCTGCGTTCACTGCTTTTCCACAAATCTGGCCGCAGCTTGGATGGCAGGCTTATCTTCCTGTGCAGGTTTCTAGGGGAGAGTTGAACCAGGGATCAGGTGTGAGCCGGACTCTGGGTTTTGCAGAAACCTGAGGTTCAGGGGAATAGAAACAAGAACTATTCTTATACCTCTGGGCGCTCAGGGTTTCGCTTTGCTTCAAGTAGGGAGGATGGATTTCTCAAAGAATCTTCTGTTTCCCCTCCATGTTGGCTTCAGTTCAGAGGAGCAGGCAGCTCCAGAATCTTCCTGAAGAGCTGGGGGGGTGTTGTGTGGTTTGAAGGACTGCTGGGGGAGAAGGCCTCTGATTTTGGGGGGGGGGTCAATAAATTGGTTGCAGTCATCTCCAAGGAGATATGTCTATCATGTGACGATGTTACTTAGGAAAAGCTTTGGTATGTGTCTCCCTTACTCATCCACTGCCTGCTTTAGCCCCTGCCAGGGAACTCCTCCTCTCCCCACCCAAGCTCTGTTTTATGCTCCCACCTGTTTGCAGGGATGTCCTCTCTCCCACCCTTTGCAACCTGCAGAGCTAGGTAGGTCCTCCGGGCCTCATCTGTTCAGGAGTTACTACTGGGGTGGCATGCAGTCCACATCGCCGCTCTCTCTCCCCATCTCCCTCTTCCCTCTCTCCCGCCCTCTCTCACCACTCTGGGAAGGAAGGAGTCAGCACAGACTCTAGGCTGGCCTGGCCTGTATTCATTCAGCTCTAACTCTCCTCGGCCCCTCCAACCCTCCAGGGCGGAGGACAACTTGTATTCTTTTCTGCGGCAGAAGGCGGTGGACTTTTCTTGCCATGGGAATGACTTGGGTTTGAAGCCCCAAACCGGAGGAAGCAATAAAGAGTGAGTGTGCAGGGCTCTGTGTGCGAATACCTCTCTAAGGCAGGGGGAGAGCAACAGGGACGCTATTTTTCCATTTTCCTTTAATTAAGGCTCTGTGGAGGTGTGTTTGGAAACAGAGGGTCTCCTATGCCTTTGAGGAGGGTGAGAACACTGTTTTGGCTTCGTCCCGGGCCCATATGCAATGTATGGTGGCCAATGAAACTTGGTCTGGCTCTTTCAATTGCTTGTTTTGGCAGTCAGTTCCATGGCTTGTGTTACCAGCTCTCGGAGCTCCGGGGCTGCCAAGCTCAGTGTGCCTGTGTGTGTGTGTGTGTGTGTGTGTGTGTGTGTGTGTGTGTGTGTGTGGTTTGTTGAGACTCAGCAGAGACAAATGCCTTAATGACCCAGGCTTGGAATTTCCAGTCTTTCTCTGCACTCACTGGAGGTGGGAGAGCTGGCCAGAGCCCACCATGAAGTCTGATTTCTGGATGCAGCCCATGGGGTTTGGTGTTCCTAAAACTTCAGCTGGCCAATGTCTTTTTCCCCCCCTTTTCTTTTTTAGGACCAAAGCCATCATACACCATGGTCTGTCCCCTGCAATGTGCTACTTAGCCTTGCCACTAAGGGACAGAGCTGAGGGAAGGCTGAGGAGAGAGATTGTCTAGTGGGTGGACCTTCTTGGTTCCCTATAGTCTGCCCCAGTATGGGTTCTGGCCGAAATAATTTGGTGCCATTTATTGATCTTCTACGTTGGGCAGAGGACAGAGCCATGTTTTCGGGCAGAGCTTTGGGAAAGACATTTTTTCTGGCCTCCAGGGAAGGGCAGGAGTCTGCTGGGGCACAGTTGCGGCTTCTTCCATGGCTGGGACAGCTCTGCAGAAGTCATTCCTGCCAGCATGCTGTGGCTTCTCCTGACCCCAGCTGCTGCCCCGCTTCATCTTCCCATGACAGCCCATGAGTGATCCCTAGTGACCAGCCAAAGAGGTGAAGGACCCCGGCACTCTGTTTTTCTGGAGCAGGGCCAGAGCCCTAGCCCATCAGTCGTACCCGTGGTGGAGAAGGCATGCCACTGGACTTTGGGCCTGCAAGTTTCAGGACACTTTAGGAGAAACCGAGGCACGCTGAAGGTGCCAGGCCTCATTTCCATTCTTTGGTCCCCAGCCCTGACTCAGCACCTTCCCTCTCTCTGTGCTGTGGTTCACTGTCAGGATGCACTATGGCCCTGCCTTCTCGGGGCTTAGGGTTGGGAAGAGGGAGAGCAGAGCAGCGGGAGGAGTGGGGAGAATCCTCTTCATGACTCTGGGAAGAGAGAACATTGACAGAGGGGACGATCTAGAGGTGGTCTGGAGGGGTCATCTGGCGCTGGTGCCTCCACAGGAAGGAATACCGTGCCACCCCGACCCCCCAGCTCATCAAGTGAAGGGTTGTTCCAGGTGCTTTGCAAATGCTAAGTCACCTAATTTTCTCTACTGCCTTACGAGGCAAATGGTGTCATTACCACTTTATAGTGAGGAAAGCGATGCCCAGAGAGGTCATAGAATCGCCTTAGGTCACATAGCAAGGCTTTACATTCAACCATCCGGCTCCACGGATTCCCTGTCACCCCCCTGTAGACTTCGGGCCAGCTTTTGCAAGAGGAGCTCCTTGCTGTCACCCAGGTGCTTTGCCCGTTCCTTAGCTCCTTGCCCTCTGGGTCTCTTTGGGTTTTGGAGGCTGCTTGGCAGTACCATTCAGATCATTGGAAATAAACCATCGCCTGATTGTATAGCTCTGAGAAGACGCCTGGGTTTGCTTCCTCGCTGTGAAACTTTGACCAAATTCCCTAACCCCACCATGTCTCGCTTTCCCTGGGATTCCTAACCATCAGTCCCACACTCTGTGGTCACTGGCCTACCACCTCTCTGTCTCCTCCCGTGGACATCTCCTACCCTCCTGGGACCTCCCAGAGTCCAGCTCCCAAGTCTTCCTGATTTTTGATCATGGCTCCCCGCCTCTGACTCGGGCTCCACTCTTGGGGTTACACAGGCAGAGTCTCGCCCCTTCCCTGCTCTGTTCTTCCCGTTCTGCTCTCTCTCAGCCCGGAGCCTCAAACCTGAGGCCATCTTGCACCTGTCTGCACACCAGTCCCTGTGCCAGCCCAGGCTGGCTGCTCATGTGGCAGGCAGCTGCCTTTATAGGTGCCCAGGGAGTTCACACTTTTTCTGAAGTTCTAGAAGTTAGGTTCTATGTTCTTTTCAACTAGTCTTTTTTTAATTTTACAAACCCACTTTTGGTATTCTAGAGGAAGATGCCAGTTATTTAAGGAGAGCCCTTTATGTGTGTGGCCTGCCAAAGTGAGACCGCGACTTACAGGCGTACGAAAAGACGTGGGGTATTGTGTTGCTTTCCATACGGTGGGCAAGAAGAGCAGGTAGGGAAGCTGAGTAGATTCCTGCCACCTTGATTCTCTCGAGGGGAAGGACTCTCGGTGTTCATATCTGCCGCTGGCTATTTTTGGCCTGGAAAAACTTGGTGGCCTTTTATTCTGCGCATCCAACGCGGCACCCTACTGTGTTCTTCCAAGTCCCCAAGGAAGTCAGCACAGACGTATAAATGCTAGATATTTCCTCCAGTTCTTTCCCGTTGAGCCCATCTGTCCCATTTTCTCTAAGCTGGCTTTCAGGGGGCCTCGTCAGTTCTCCCCTTATCTTAGCTCCACAGCGGCTTAGGGTCCCTGTGACCCTTGACCCTTGTCTAGAAGTCTTATTTGTACTGGGCTTGTCATCTTGGTTTTGGGCGTTTTCTTTTTGCTTTATTATTATTATTGTTATTATTACTATTAAATTATTTTGTTTTTGCATGGGAAGTAGCAGGTGATACTTTGATACATACCTAGCCTGGGTTTCCCTCACATTGGCTAGCTTCCAACTTATCCTTGGTCAGTGTCCCAAATCGCCATAGTCACTTTGGATTCTCTTCTGCATTTTTGGGCAAAACACCCAAATGGGGAATATTGGAAGCTTGGTCTGTTACTCATCATCACCCTAGTTACTCATGGAGACATGGAGGGTGTCTATCTTTACTGCAGACCTCCGAGGCTCAGAAGGGAAGGAAAATCAGGTCTTTCTTCTAGGGCATCCAGTGTGCACTTCTCATTTCCCACTGAATTGTTTCTGTCTGGAACGAGGACTGTGGCGGATAATTTCGCCTCTTCTCATCTTTCCCGCGTCGTCTTCCTTGGAGCCGTGGGCTCCTTCTCTTCGCTGTTGAGAGTTCCTTCCGTCTCCAACCCTTCTGCTTTTACAGATTCTCGAAATTACATGGAACTGCTTTGTTTTCCGAAACACCAAAGCTGCTTTTTGGCCTTGGATAAGTCAACCCGTGGCTTTGCAGTCAATGGGCTTCCATTTTGCTGCGGCTCCTCTGCCCTCCCCTCCCCTTCCCCGGGACAGCCGGGAGGGATGACTCCTCCCTGGGGAGAGTCAGTGCTGTGGCTGTCTCCTAGGAATGCCATGTGTTAAGGACTCTGTGGTTTCCATCTGAGCAGTTAGGGCTCCCAAGCCGGGCAAGGAGAGGGTGATTTTTTTTTTTTCTTCTACAAAAGAAAGCCTATTGCCTGGTCCCCTGTCCAAGATTTGTCTTTGGGATGGATTCACAGGGGGACAAGAATGGCAAGAATTTGGGTAGCTACTATTCCCAGGGCGGGGGATGGGGTGGGGTGGGGGGAGTTCCTTGGTAGCAGAAAATTCATTATTTGTCGGGAGCGTTTGTTAGTGTCCCGTGTATACCATCTGTATGAACATAAACAGAAGCTGCAAACAGAGCCTGCCGTTCCGGGAACAGAGTGAGGTCTGGCTTCCATCTTGAAGGGATGGCTGAGATGAGAAACGGGCCAAAGCCCTTGGGGGCTTTCTCTTGGGCTCTTCTATGGGGGGAAAAAATGGCCTGGGGGAAGAAGTGTGGCCTAGCAGAGAGCCTGTAAGACTCTGGAGCGATCCGTACCCTGCGTGCTAATGTTTGCGGCCGTGGATTGTTGCTGTTCCTTTCTTCACACGCTCACTCATTCAACAAGTCTTTCTTCATCATGCTGTTGTGCGGGAAATGATCGTAGGCAGTGAGATGACCCGAGTAACAGCCGGCGTGACCTGCTCTCGGGTGGTAGAATAGCTGGGCCCTGGCAAAGCTTTGCCACACAGGAGAAGGAATTGGCAGCTGCCCCTTCCCTCTTCTAGGGAGATGGCAGCTTGCTCAAGGGTGCTCTGGGGAGGCCTCTTCCTGTGCTAGCTTCAGACCCCTCTGCACCACAGACCCCACTCAGTCACTGACCCCGGGTGCCACCTTGGGGTTAAGGAATGTCCATGTGGGAAGGGCCTCGGGCCTGTTTCCCATGGGATCCTCCTACTCAGGCTGTTCGGGGGAACTTCCTAGAACCGGGTCTCCACAGGAAACAGAGGTTCCTATGCTATGGCTCTTAAGTCAGAGTTTGTCAGTGGAGGACACTGTCATCTACTGAAGGCATTAACACCTCTTAAACCTCCTGGAGGGAAGTGAAAAAAAAAAAAAGGCAGGGTCCCAAACTAGCGACCAGAGTCTGGTCTTGGCTCTGTCCTTATCTAGCTGGGTGACCTTGGGCAAGTCATTTTACTTCTCTGTGCTTCAGTCTCAACGTGCAAAATGAGGATGTGGTTCAGATGAGTTCAGGGCCTTCTCCAGCTGTGAGACTGCCACTCAGTGTGAATGAGTCTCAGGTCCTTTTCTGAAGTGACGGGGTGGGGGTGGGGTAGGGGGTGGGTGGGGGCACATTGGTGCTCAGGATGTTGGAAGAGGGTGTTAAGAGCAGGGAGAGCCAGATGTTGAGGGTATAGTAGGTGGAGCTGGGATGAAAGATCCCTGCAAGACAAGGACTCTGTCGGCCATGTGATGGACAGAGGCCATGTGGTAGTTCAGGAGAAGCCAGCCCACCATCCAGGTGTGCCTTTCTTTAGACAAAATGACATCCAACCAAATCTTTTGTTTGAGGGTGCATGCAAATCACCCATGTGTTTTTTTTTTTTTGGTTTTTCGAGACAGGGTTTCTCTGTGTAGCTTTGTGCTTTTCCTGGAGCTCACTTGGTAGCCCAGGCTGGCCTCGAACTCACAGAGATTCGCCTGCCTCTGCCTCCCGAGTGCTGGGATTAAAGGCGTGCGCCACCACCGCCCGGCTTCACCCATGTGTTTTTAAGAGATGGGTCCGGGGACTTGAGAGGTGACTCCGCAGTCAAAAGCACTGACTTCTCTTCCAAAGGCCCTGGGTTTGAGTCCTAGCATTCACATGGTAGCTCACAACTGTTGCGGAATATTAGCTTGAGATATGTTACATTGTTTATGCTGTGGAACATTTGTTTAATGATGCAAAGATGTGTTGCATTCTTTTATGTTGCATTTGGTTAACTCTGTGAAGCTGTGTTACTGTGCCTATCTAAAACACCTGATTGGTCTAATAAAGAGCTGAACGGTCAATAGAGAGGCAGGAGGAAGGATAGGCGGGGCTGGCAGGCAGAGAGGATAAATAGGAGGAGAGAAAAGAAGAGGGAAGAATGAGAAAAGGAGAAGGAGAGGAGGAAGCCAGGGGCCAGCCACCCAGCCACAGAACCAGCCATGGAGTAAGTAAAGAAGGTATATAGAATAGAGAAAGGCAAAAGCCCAGAGCAAAAAAGTAGACAGGATAATTTAAGTTCGGAAAAGCTGGCTAGAAACAAGCTAAGCTAAGGCTGGGTATTCATAAGTAAGAATAAACCTTCATGTATTTATTTGGGAGCTGGGTGTTGGGCCCCTCCAACAAAACAAAACAAACAAACAAACAAAAAAAAAACCCCAACTACACAAAATTGTCTGTAACTCCAGTTCCAAGGGATCTGAACTTTCTTCTGGCCTTCAAGGGCACTGCACCCACACAGTGCACAGACATACATGCAGGCAAAACACCTTTACACACCAAATAAAACAAAAAATAAATAAGTAGGCTCAAGACTTAGATAGGGAAGCAGAGTTTACTCTCAGAGGTGAAATGGAGAATGTGTCTTGTATTCATGGATAAAAATGGGATTCTGGTGCATCCTTCTCTTGATTCTAGATCCAAGAAATTGAATGAGAAAAGGTGGTGAGGGTCCCTCTCCAGGGTTACTTATGTATGAGGACAGATAGCCCCAAATATCACAGCCTTAGGAGTTACCTGAACTCTGACAGCAGAGAAGCTTGGCCCAGCTGATGTCCATCTCCGCTGTCCTGACCTGTGTGTCCTTCTCCACAAGGAGACGGAGGAAGTGTAAGGATGAAACACATGTTCATTGCCTGCCTACTACCCGTGATTTCCAAGACTGTAAAGATGGGATTTTATGGATCTGGGCAGAGAGGTGGGAAAAGGGTGAACTTATTTCCCTTATAGCACTGGACTGTGTGAATGGTTTTTGTTTTAGATTGTTCTGGGCAAGGCTGCGTCGAGGCTATGAACCTCTGACCTCCATGTTGTGGTGCCTGCTGGCCGGTAATAGCTGGTGTTGTATAGCAATTGGATGAATGGACGGAGGATGAGGGGATGGGTGGGTGGGCTGGAGGACTAGGTAGGTCTAGATGTTTAGATACATTTATTGGCAGACAGGCTTTCTTCCCTTGTATCTGTGCCTGGAAATAGGGAAATGACCATGTCTTACCTGTGAGATTCCCTCAGTAGAGGGAAGGAAGAAACAAGAATTCCCTGGCTGTTCATCTCCCTTTTATGTCCTTTGAAGTTGGCTTCTGTCTTTCCTTGTATGGGGCTCTGAGAACAGAGAGCTCTTGAAGGAATTTTCTGGTGGTGCACAGAGAAAGTACACGCAGGTTAATTCCATCTTCTTCTCCCTCCCCCTCCCCCTTCCTTGGGCACTGGACACGGGACACAGTCACCTTTAACTTTGCTTAGGTTCATCTTGTATTCGTGGTGTCTTAACAAGTGTGCCGAGTAGGATGTGTGATTTGAGGGGAGGCACCATGCCAGGCCAAAAATAGCTGCCTCTTGAACAGGTGTG